>NW_015387471.1:180311-184326 GCF_001527695.2 Protobothrops mucrosquamatus | reverse complement strand
TAACTTTGGTTAACACAAATTGAAGTAAGTATATACTTTTTATCTTTTACAGTAATATTTCATTAATATACACAAAGAAATTATGTCTAAAAATTTGATTACTTATTTCTATTGAGTTATTTCATAGAAATATCACTTTGAATAGTGCAAATTCAAATAACGTGATCATTCTCTTTGACCAATTGTAAGAAAATAATTTCTAAATAACAGCAACATGCTTCTCACCAGGATCACAAAGACTGTTCCCCTATTTAATTCCAGTAATGAGCCTTATAATCTAGGAATGAGATCCAGATCCTTTAATATTATATACATTCCTTTGTAAATTTAAAGATAAGGAAAATGAACTCATAAGGACACTGAAGTGCAATAAATTACAGCAGATTCTGGAAGAGATGGCAGCCTTCAAAAGGACATAGCAGCAGTTATAAGAAAAATGAGGTTTTAATTAGCCCTAATTCCTCTGCACAATTAATCTTGTTTGGAACCAAACGGACAAGTTAGTTACGCAATAGAGCCAGGCTGAAATCATAGAGGTGTGGCCTCTTGGAACTGGGGTATGTGATTCTGAGGAAGTGGTTAGCTTTTTGACAATCCGGTCTTTGAGTCAGTACAAAATAGCTTATTGCATCAATTTCTACACAGGTAAATTTGCAAATGGGAGCCAAAATTTCCAAAAGGAACAAGGAAGATAACTTCCCCAGTTTTAAAAGAAAAGATTTATTTCCACATGCCATCACATTGGCACAAAGCTGAAAAGTCACTTTAACCATCTTGCATGAATACTGTATTAGTTTGAAGGAACAAAAAACATAAGTTTAGACAAAGTGCACATGGGAAAATGTCTGGACTGACCACACATTTACTTGTATGTGTGGACTGACCACACATTTACTTGTAAATGCACGAGGCTTCTGTGTCAGCCTCTGCAACTTGCTCTTCCCAATCATACCCAGAGCAACCAAAAGAAGTGTGGCTTGTTTGCCTAAATACAACACACAATCTTATAAATGAATTTATTTCCTATTTTATCTTCCCACTGACGCAAGCTAATATACAACTGAGAAAGCTACTTCTTTCAAAATGCATACCGTACCAACATATACTGTACAATTTTCCTCAAAGAGCCACAGAGTTAGGTTTATGATATGAGTGGAACCACAGCATCATTTCAACAGACTTCATTTTTTATTAGGAATGTTGATTTGAGGGAATTTTTTAAAAAAGCTCCATGTGCGTATCTTTCACTGACCGCACCAAAGCAGTCATGATATTTTAGACCAAAAATGGTCTAAAATATCACGACCACGTTCTTCGTGACAGCACATGTATATTAACATATGCACCACATATCCTTGGGCTGATGTTGAAACTATTTGCAGGACTTATTACTGCTAGTGATTAAAATACAGACAGTAGTTCCAAGCAAGAATGTGTGGTAAATTGCCTCTCTGCCATGTACTATGGCTTATATCTAGGCTTTGGTTGATGGATCTAGCACCAAGGTGGTTTTTGTCATCCAGCTTGCTACTCATGATAATTGCAGCCTGCTTGAAAAATAGTTCGGAATACTAGAGTCAGTAGTATAATTCCATGTCCTGAAGTACTTACTGTACAGGGGAATTGTGTCTGCCTGTCTGCCACTATTCTATGCTATGCATCCTTCTATAGAGTACAGCTCACCCAAGGTCCTCAAACTGCAGCTCAGCACTAACTCAATGTGCAGAAAGAACCCCAAGTCATGGTTTTCCTGCTCAACCGAAGCTTCAGAGAACATAGAATTTTAGGGCTAGAAAGGACCTTAGAGGTCTTCTAGTCCAACCCTCTGCCCATAACAAGAGATCCTATGCCATTCCGGACAAATGGCTGTCCATTCTCTTATTGAAAATTGAATACAAATTCATACTGTATTCAAATGTATATTGAATAGAAATCCCAAGCAGGGAAGCTCAGTTCATAAGACAGGTAGATCATATCCTGCTATCCTTTTCAGTATTCGCCAACTGTAGATTCAACCATTAAAAAAAAAAAGAGTTAGGATCATGTATTCCTCTTTATGTGCAAATCTGCATTCAGGACTTAAGGAGAAACTAGTGAACCTGAAAGGAAAATGGACAAAAAAGTAATTCATACCACCCAGACAATTCTACAGATAATCATGTACTTTATTCAGAAATTGAGAAATAAGCCAAGAGTTGAACTTCAAGAACACTAGCTAGCTAATACAGATAGTCCTCAACTTAAGACCCCGATTGGGACCAGAATTTCGGTTGCCAAGCAAGTTGGTTGTTAAGTGAGTTGCATCCCATTTTAATGATCTTTTTTGCCATGGTGGTTAAATGAATCAAGTGGCTGTTAAGCAAACTTGGCTTCCCCCATTGACCTTGCTTTTCACAGGTCAGCTGAGAAGGTCACAAATGGTGACCACAAATGGTGGCCTTGGGACACTACAACCGTCATAAATGCACGATGGTTGCCAAGTGCCCAAATGCGGATCATAAGATCATGGGGAAGTTATGATAGTCGTAAGCATGAGGAAGGTCCTAAATCACATTTTTCAGTGTCATTGTAACTTTGAATGGCTGTTAAATGAATGGTTGTAAGTCAAGGAGTACTTGTAAATGGGTGGTTAGAGTCATGATGCCTCTAATTTCCTCCTTCTATTCTAAACCATCAATCAAATCAAAAGAACTACACATAATTAACTGCTATATAACATTTTTCATTAATGATTGTGAATTATTATCAGCTGAAAATTCATCACCGTCATTTCCTATGTCACAAAGGCTAAAAAAACCCATATAGCAGTTAAAGTATAGTTAAATACTTTATTCATTGATTTGGAATAATTCAGAACGGAGATATTCAGAAGACTTTGGGAATCAAATCAGCTGCAGCTGCAGAGGTCGTTCTGGGATCAGTCTGACATGGAAACACAAAGATGTTTACTTAAGACTGAAAAAAAGGGGTTAGCCGATTTAAAGCCCAATTATGTTAACAATCTTAATTTAGGAAGAATTCTGGACTAGAGTTAAAGAAAAATTGATGGCAAATCACTAACTGCAAATGCAAAACCAAACAAAGGGAATTGTTGCTGAGACGGGAAGTTAAAAGAAGTCTTCAAACTTTCACTTCCTACATGAAAATTTAGTAGTTGGTGTCAGTGGATTTACGGTGTACACAATTATGCCCCAATAGAAATTTTACTGCCCATCCTAATCCAGTTATCTTCATAGAAACTATTTTCCTGCAGTACTGATATTATGTAAGATTTTAATTCGATTCTTCTAGTTATTATCAAATTCTTCTTTGTGAGCGCTACTTGTAGAGACCACTGCAGCTTTAGTTATGGAAATGGGGAATCATGCAGACCTAACAAAGAAGAATCATGCCTCTCTTCCGGGGAAGGAAAATATGATTTGTAACTGAGGGTCACAATGGACATGGCAAGGTACACACAGAAAGCAACAGCTGTTCTCCTTTCCCTTGGAAAAAGAACTTTCCTTATCAAAGCAATGCCAAATCTCTGGCAGTGTCAACCTTTGGTTAAGCTGAAATTACCTACTCCACCTAGTACAAACAGGATGTCCTTTTCTTAGTTTGACAAGAGCCAAAGGACACCCTATACAGAAGATCAACTTGTTGCTGAGATTTCTACATTGCATTTGGAAAAAAAAAGAAGTGTATAATGTACTCAAAGACTAAGAAAATAAAATTCCAGTTTCTGCTACAAAAAGAGTTGCTGCATACATTTTTCTTCCTTTTCAAATACAATCTTATCTTAGACACTTTTGAGAATTGAATAATTAATTTTATCCTGAGAATAGAGATGCAAAAGGGTGATCTTACTAATGCAGATTTCATAGACATTAATGATTTATGGAAACCTTTAATGTTTTCCAGTCTTTTTGAATTGTACCAGTTTGTGTTCAAATCTAAATTTCATCTCACGAATAAACCGTGAAATAAATCAGAATGAAGTGAATCATGATTATCTTTATACCGTAGATTTCCG
>NW_015387471.1:151852-180092 GCF_001527695.2 Protobothrops mucrosquamatus | reverse complement strand
CTATAGTACAATATAAATAACATAAAATGCTAAAATTACGTTAACAAGCATCCAAAGAAAACTGACATGCATGCATAATATTTTTATCAATTGTGAATATTTGGAAGGCAATATTTTTTAAGAAGAACTTGCTAGATCTCTTGTAGACAGCTATAATCTTTCAGGCTACCAGACATTATTTCTCACAGATTTAAGTCCATCAAACCCAATATATTATTTTTTATATTTTATTTACATATATGCACATAGGCATGAATGCACACACACATACAGTACACAAACAATATTTTTGCTCAGACATTTGAAGAATTGTGTTTTATAAAGTTTTAAAATTTGGCAGTTTTAATCATTCTTATTTAAGAATGATCTAACTATGAACTTTTTAAATTTATAAAAGTCAGAGAAGCATCCAGCACTTGCCCGCTTATGCATGTATAAACGTAATGGGTTATTGCTCAATTATTATTTGTTCTTACACTTAACCTTATGGCCTGACTTATGGCTTATTTCAAAGCAGAAAGAATTGTGTCGAAGATTAAAGAACTTGATATATTCATAATTGTACCCAGCTGCTTTCCTCCACCCCAGATTGCTGTGGTTGTACTGCAGGATGGTTCCAATCGGGATTTTGATATTTTGCCAGATCTTCTAAAAGGTAGAATATAGGAAGTCCTTGACTTAGAACCACAACTGAGCCCAAAATTTCTAAGCAAGTTAAGCAAGGCAGTTGTTAAGTGCGTTGTGCCTCATTTTATGAATTTTGCCACAGTTAAGCTGCAGTTGTTAAGCGAATCTGGCTTTCCCCATTGACTTTGCTTGACGGAAGCGGGATGGGAAGGTTACAAATGGTGATCATATGACCACAGGACAGCGCAACTGTCATAAATACATGCCAGGTGCCAAGTACCCAAATTTTGATCATGTGAACGTGGGAGTCGTAAGTGTGAAAACCAGTCATAAGTTACTTTTTCCAGTGCCGTTGTAATGTCCAACCATCACTAAGCAAATGGTTGTGAGTCAAAAACTACCTGTATGTGAAAACATAGCTCACATGGATTAGAGAGAGTGTGTAGCATTGTCCTCACATGATTTTTCTGTTATGTTCATTGCATATCTGGCCAATATAAATGCAGGGTGTTGCTCAAAAAATAAAAATAAGGGAAGTACAATTTTTTAAAATAGTAGTTAACTAGTTACTTTGGACCAATCATACTTTGCCCCGCTTCTGCCCTCACAGAGTTTCTTGGGTGGCAATGAAGAGAGAGCTTTAAGTTACTCTGGGTTCTTGAGAAAAGGTGAGATATAAATCCAGCAAACACCAAAGCTAATTTTTGTTCTATAGTCTTACATAATTAAGGCCATCTAGGAAACAAAAGGATGGCATGCCTCTCCAGGGAACATCACCCGCAACTCTTAAAAATAAACCCTTCCTATTAAAAATGCATTGCCTATTTCATTGATATAACAAAATAAGCTTTTTTAAAACTGACAAAAAGAGGCAACCCCAATATATTACATTGATTTCAAACATTGCTACTATATACAGCTCTATATCCAACTTGGCACCCTCCAGTTGCGTTATGATTACAGTTTCCAAATTTGGGGAGTGGCTAAGGGCAACGCTATCAGCTGATCTAAAGAAATTAAACTGTGAAGGTTAGTTTAATTCATAACAATACTCTAGAACAATATTTTTCAAACTTGCTAGCTGGTACTTGCCAAGTTTGAAAAGCTTTGTTCCAGAAACATTACAAAGACCCTCAAAAACAAAACAACAAAAGCTTTCACCAACCATTTTGCTATGAGATTTACTAATGGTATTTTGTTTGGGAATCCCCATTAGTCCCAAATTTTATTCTGCATATGCAAGGTAAAATGGGCTTGATGCCTGTTAGTTGCTTCTAACCATCTTTGACACCTTTCCTTCATCTTTCCTTTCTGCAGCAGAGAACAGTGAAGCATGAAACAATTGGCCTCGGCTTACTGATCATGTCACTGCTTAGAAAAACATGTTGCTTGTAAAATAAACACTGAAAAAATAATGTAGTTCAGAGGTATTAGTGTCCTTTGTTGGCCAAAGACAGGTTCCAATACATACTTTACAGAAACAGCTGATGGGAATTTTTTTTCTCTGTAGACAGATGACTGGCAGCATCCCTAACAAACTTTGACAATGCCAAAGAAAGCAACACGTGCATGAAGTCATCACGTTAATGCTATCCAACCTAACTGGTGGCATCATCTTGGATAGGTAATCATTTGTCCTCCTTTGCAGATGATCTTAAATGAGATAGGTGGAAACAAAAGCCTCTTTGCATCTCATTTCAGAAAGATGAAGGCTATATCTCAAATACAAATGACATCTTGGATTCACAAAAGCTATCAATATTTTTTTTAAAAAGGAGCTGAAACCAAAACCCACCTGTTTATTTCAATGGGGCTCGGACCCAATGAATCAGGTAGATGAAGTGTATCATCAAAGCCTTACCAGCACCCTCAACAGTTACCAAACTTGTTCCACCTGTTCCTTCTCATTTTTTTAAAATACCCTTGGCTTTCTCAATTTATTTCTTTGGGCAAATAATTAGGTGAATTAACTAAACTAATTCTTCATTTATAGGAAACTTTTGACATGAGCATTGTGCTTGCGTTTCTCCTCCCTTTACAAGAAACCAGAGCCCGAATTGTAAAATTGATATAATAGCTTAATAATACATAGAGACTTCAATTGAGAACAGCAGAGGGGATTATGTGAACTAAACTTTGACACATTGGGAAAACACTTCATTACAGAAGGCCAGCCTATCTGGAAAACCAAAACATCCTTCTTCAACTGGGCAACTCCTAGATACCAATAACAACAGCAATAGCACTTAGACTTATATACCGCTTCACAGTGCTTTATACAGCCCTCTCTAAGCAGTTTACAGAGTTAGTATATTGCCCCAAACAATCTGGGTCCTCATTTTACCAACCTCGGAAGCATGGAAGGCTGAGTCAACCTTGAGATGGTGAGAATCGAACTGCTGGCAGTATGTTAGCCTGCAATGCTGCATTCCATCCACTGTGTCAATGGTCTCCGCTTATAGACTGCTTGTTCAGCAATGTTTCAAAGTTATGATGGGAAAGGAGACTTATGATTGCCCCGCAAAGTTGTGGCAGTTGCAGTGTCTCTTTGGTCACGTGATTGTGATTTGGGCACTATGCAAACCAATTTACAACCTTCACAACCAGCTTCGGACAAGCAAAGTCATTGGGGAAGCTGGCAGGAACCTGCAAGTTGCAGTCATGACTCGAGGTGATTTGCTTAACGACCACAGCCAGAACTAATGCTGTAAGTCAGCTAGGTAACATGGTGTTTCCCTTAACAACCACTCTACTTAGCAATGGAGTTGCTGGTCCCAATTGTGGTTGGTAAGTGAGGATTATCTGTATATGTGTTCACCCCACACACCATGGCCATTGCTAAGAATTCTGGGAGTTAGAATGCAAAGGCTGCACTAAGATAACCTTCACAGCTCCAGTTACACCCCTCTCCAAGGCCATATTCTTCTGTAATCCTGTGGCAAATAACCAGCATATTGACTCAGAAAAGGTACCAATTTACTTTCTTCTACCGTGTCTAGATCAAACTTTAAACTGCAACCTTCTTGGCTTTGTCGTTGGCCCAAAATATGTCACTATCGGTACATGTTTCTGGTGGCAGATGGCCAGGTTCTGTGTCTCTCCACATTCACACAGCGCATTGTTATCCGCATAAAAAACTTCACTTGAGCATATTGATTTTACATTTAGGCACTCCAACTCTCAACCCATTCAGGGTCCTCCAAGTAATATAAGGGAGTTCAGATCCTTCAGCCATATTCTCTCTTAATTTATTCCTTGCTCGATGGTCTCCTTCCTCAACCTTTTAATTCAGTTTTGTTCTTGTGTACCCTCAAGAATGTTTGTTCTTGCTGTATGCTTGCGACATATGTCCATTCAGAGGATGAAGGGATCAGGTTATCTGAGGGACCGGTCGCATCCACCCAACCCACTAGAGCAGAAAAGCAAGGAATGTTGCGAGTCCCATCCCCTAAAGAGGTAAATCTGGTGGGAAGAAGAAGGGCCTTCTCTGTGGTGGCTCCCTCTCTGTTTGGAACATCATCCTTGCAGAAATTAGACTCGCCCCCACTTTGGCAGTCTTTGGTAAGGTCCTGAAAATGTGGTTTTGCCAGTGGGCCCGGGGACCCCAGAGTGTGATGCAGCCCATCAAATGGCTTATTTAATTGTGTGCTGTCACCGGGGCTCGGTGTGTGTGGGGGTTATTTTTATTTTTTATTCTATTTTGTGTTTTTATTGTTTGTAAGCTGCCTAGAGTTGCTGTGAGCGATAAGGTGGCTATATAAATGTTCTAAAATAAATAAACAAATAAATAAATACAATAATTTTTACCTGCAAACTAGGTAATGAAGTAGGTGATGAGCTAGTTCCATCCCAGCTGCGGCTAGTGCACAAGAACTGGTAGGATAAACATTAGGACTAGGGAGGATAACAACAGCTCAGTCAAAAGAAAATGCCAGGCCTCTCAAAGCTGTCTGGGAGCTAAGCATCAGGCAAGTCAAAACATATGAGATTTTTCTTTGGAAAAAAGAAAGGAGTTAATGGTAATATGAATGAGAGACGAAAGTTAATGTTCTGCCACGTAAGACGTCAGCTTAGCATAATGATAAATGATTTTATCGTTTTAAGTTCACGCTTTATTCTTATGAATGGCTTTGCTGTGGATGGGTGTTTTTAAAACGTTAATTATACTAAATTGTTTTGGATTGTAAATGGAACAGAATAAAAAACCCCCGAGCTGATCTCTTTCTAAAAATAGGCATGTCCACACACTGTCTGGATGAATCACATCTGCATCCCAGACACATTAGAAAACTATCTACTTCTGTGTTTTACAAGGAGGATAAGCCTTATTATTTAGTAGCGTGACTCAGCCTTAACAACCTGGGCCAGCATCATAGTCAGCATTATCAGGCACCTGACAGACCCATAGTAAGAAAAAAGCTCAGTGCTACAACTATTTTCTGTTTTGTTTTTAGCCATAGCTATTCCTCTGTTGAGAGGATGCAATGGAACAATGGCTGATTCACTCCCTCTGATCTGCAGGCTCTGGGGCCCAGAGAGAAAGGAAGTGGGCAATTCATTATTAAACACAGCAAAAGAAATGGCACTGCAAGAGCCTACTTTTATGCCAAATGCTTTGCATATCCTTTGATTTAAAAAATGCTTTAAGAATTACAGATTGCTCCGATATGAAGCACCACAGGGCTTAGCTGTCTCCCTATGCCATTTAGTATCTGCATGGCATTGCTGGGATGATCAGCTGTCAGTCTGAGGGAAAATATCGTCAATATGCTGATGATACTTACAAATAGTCTTCAACTTATGGCCACAGTTGGGATCAGAATTTCTGTTGCTAAGCAAGATGGATGAGTCATATTCAATTTTATGACCTTTCAGTCCACAGTCATTAAGTGAATCATGCAGTTGTTAAGCGAATCTGGCTTTCCCTATTGACTTTGCTTGTCAGAAGCTGGCTGGGAAGGTCGCAAATGACAATCACATAACCCTGAGATGCTGTAACTGTCGTAAATTCACACCGATTGTCAAGAGCCCAAATTTTGATCCAATGACCAGTTCTGTGTTTGTGTATTACCATCCAGGTTTGACCCAGTTCCTGGAGGCTGTGAGGATGTGGATAGGCCAAAAGAAGCTCACAGACTGAATCTTTGCGGTACAGGATGGCTGTTCATTAGGGACATATCTTAGCTTAATCCTGGTTCCAATTTTTGCTTTGGATGGGACTGCATTCCCTTTAAAAGAACAGGTCTGTTATCTGGAGAGCATGACCAGAGGACATCTGCTTATTTTTGGCTTGTCTAACAATTGGACACTTTTTTGAACCAGAGGCCCTGACCATAATAACCTCAGGACCTCAGGAACAGATTACTGCAGTGCACTTTACGTGGGGCTCCATTTAAAAAATGCTTCAGACGTTCCCATTGCTCTAGAGCAGGGGTGTCAAACTGGCGGCCCACAGGCCGGATGCGTCACATACAGGCCACACCCACCCTGGCTCCACAAAGGCAAAAACCATCGCAATATGTCATGTGATGCGATAGAGTTTGACACCTACGTTCTAGAGTGTACCAGTCATTCTGTTAACTGAGGTCACCTATTTAGGTAACATCCAGGCTACAGTCACTACTCAGATTACTGCTTTCTTTACAGACCCAGTTCAA
The DNA here is from genome assembly GCF_001527695.2 of Protobothrops mucrosquamatus. Taxonomy (NCBI): domain Eukaryota; kingdom Metazoa; phylum Chordata; class Lepidosauria; order Squamata; family Viperidae; genus Protobothrops; species Protobothrops mucrosquamatus. Next base: position 173,808 of record NW_015387471.1, on the reverse strand, counting down.
AATACTGGTTATTAACTTCAAAACTATACAAGAGTCAGCTCCAGAACTTATAGAACCATCTTTCCTGACAAGACTCAGCATATCCCATCTGCTCTTGAAAAGGGACGGTGCCCCAAGTGAACTAAACTAAAGTATCCATCATGCCTTCCAAATTCTGCAATTAATTAGAGAATGAATCAGCAGAGATACAATGCATGAAATCCAGTGTTAAATGACTAAATACAGCTGACAAAAGAACTAAATAATCACAGGTGATGGAAAAAAAATCTCTATAGACTGTGAAAACCAATCACAGCTGTGAAAGTTGTAAATGTCCCCCCATACAAAATTCTGTTATGATTTTTGAAAGTATTTCTAGCCAGTATATGAATATTCACTGTTCATTGTTTGCTAATTTACAGAATTGGTGGTACTCTTTTCATTGAATGGGCTTTATAACTTTATTAAATTGAGCTGGCTGTATAACTTTATTAAACTGGGTCATGAGGCATCAGTGGCGTAGCGTGGGTTGTCAGCACCCGGGGCAAGTAATTTGCGCCCCCCTCCACAGTGGGCGGCGTCGGCGACCCGGCGGCTTGGATCGGATTCGCACAGCCAGCACTGCAGAGAGAGTGAGTGAGCCAGGCAGGGGCAGAGAGCTGCGAGTGCGAGCGCGCCCCCCCAGATGTTGCGCCCGGCCCCCCCTGCACCCCCCAGGCTACGCCTCTGTGAGGCATCATAAAAGCTATTCAAAACTAAATAGATAATTAAAAAAAACAAAGACTGGGAAGGATAAAAGGCAGAAAACAAGTGAGACAGACATTACTGGCTGAGTAGTCACTTGGCCTCATTTCTTAGCCTTCATCAGAATAATGTGAAAGCCAGAATTAGCATCTTTTCAGGCACAAGCAACCAGATCTACTAACAATAGCTCAAGCGAGCAACTTTATTGACTTCTACCTATATTACAAGAATCTACCTTTTGCAGCTGCACAAGGACTCAAGACTAATTCCCCGCTTGACTCCTCCTTCCAGCCTGACAGCTTTCCAACATATCTTCCCCAAAGTGTTGTGAACTGAATATATGTAGTGTATTGATACTGAACTGGTGAAATATTATGCCCGTATAACTGTTAACATAACATAAATATTAACATGTCGGTTACAAGTCACTTTTTTCAGTGCCGTTGTAACTTTGAATGGTCACTAAAAGAACTGTTTTAAGTTGAGGACTACCTATATTACAGAGGTAACTGTTTGTCCTACACATCCAAATGAGATGCTTCCCATCTTCTGAGCCATATGCCTGGAAAAATTCTGTTCTCGGGCATGTCTGGTGAAGTAAATTACTGGCAAGTAAAACAAGGGCAATGCAGGCATACAGCATCTTGGAAATACAGATATCACCAACATAATTTGAGTGAGAATTCTTGGAACTCGATGTAGTTTGATCTGAATGCTTGCCATGAAAGTTTATCAGAACACGAATATATGAAAATATTCTCAGGTGAATTTATCCATCCAACCTGATGTAATCCACTCTGCCTAGGATCATGACAAGGCTTCAAAAATGGTACCACCCATGCAGGATTTGAGGGTACAAGTTCAGGGCTTATGCACTAAGAATGATCTTTAACAAGAAAAGAGTGAGTCACAAGCATTATCTTGATACAGAGACTAATAATTTGGATTAGTAACTCTGTCACGCTGGAGCACAAGAAGCAGGATTTATGTATCAGGAAAAGCAAGTAATAGTCACATTAGAGTCAAGTTCTACACTGGGTGACATTCATGGACACAACCATCTCTTAGCAGCTGTAATTTTTGGCCACTGTCTCATTCTGGGATATTTTTTTCCAGTCCAACTTGCAGTCTCAGATGGTTCCTCATTTATGCACTCACATTTGATGTTACATACAGGTAGTCCTTCACTTACGACTACAATTGAGCCCCAAATTTTTGTTAAGTGAGTTTTGCCGCATTTTATGACCTGTCTTGTCACAATTGTTAAGACAGCCACTGTGGTTGTAAAGTGAGTAACATGGTTGTAAAGTGAATCAGGCTTCCTTTGCTTGCCAGAAGGTCACAAAAGGGGATCACATGACCCCCTGGACACTGCAACCGTCATAAATATGAGTCAGTTGTCAAGCGCTGAATTTTGATCACATGACCATGAGGATGCTGCAACTATCGTAAGTGTGAAAAATGGTTATCAGTCACTTTTTTCAGTGCCTTTGTAACCTTGAACAGTCACTAAATGAACTGTTGTAAGTCAAGGACTACCTGTACATGTTTACTTGCATGAAATTCAAACAATAGGTAAAGGAACAATTTAAGAAATACTGTACATGAAGAAAGCTCAGTAATCCATTAATTAAAGCAGAAGGCAGAGACCCTAAAATGTTCTCTTATTTGCTACACTACCCTGAAGAGTAATTATCTTTCTGTCCTTATAAAGCACTGAGCTAAAAATAATTACATGAAATAGGAAAATTTCACAGAAAGGAAAATGACATATCTATATCAGATTTTTACCAAACATGACGGTGGTTTTATTTACCTGAGAGGTGAAATATAAGCATTGGAAAAGCTCATACTGCTTCATTTCTTACTCAATTATTTTTAATTCTCATTCAGAAAAATAACTTACAATGTCCCCAGATATGCACTTTCCTTCCCAGAGCACAATTTCAAATTTTTTGACCTCAAGCATTATTGATACCTTCGCTGCAGAGATGCTGACATTTAGGGCATTTGGGTTTCAAGAGAACCTAACTAGAAATCTAGATTCTTAAAAGAAAAAGAAAATCAGGTAAAGTTATCCTTTATAATAATATAGGTAGTCTTTGACTTATAACCATTCATTTAGTGACCAAAGTTCCAATACACTGAAAAAAGTGGTTTATGACCAGTTTTCACACTTACGACCAGTGTAGCATCCCCATGGTCACATGATCAAAATTCAGACGCGTGGCAACTGGCATGAACTTATGACAGTTGCACTGTCCTGGGGTCATGTGATCATCATTTGTAACCTTCCCAGCCAGCTTCTGACAAGCAAAGCCAACGGGGGAAGCCAGATTCATTTAATGACCACATGATTCACTTAAAAACTACAGTGTTCACTTAATAACTGCGGCAAGAATGGTCGTAAATGGGGAAAAACTCACTTAACGACTGACTTGCTTAGCAGTGGAAGTTTTGGACTCAATTGTGGTCGTAAGCCGAGGACTACCTGTAATAGTAATAGTGCTTAAAAATGTGTAATCTGTGGTTTTCCCAGCCCTGTCAATACACCAGCTCTTTTAATCAGGGACTGTCTTTAAAACTGGACTGCAGCACCTGTAAAAGGTATCAGGTGGGAAAAAGAAAGTTTATAGCATCTGGTGTGTCTCTTGCAATAATCTTATTATATGTTTCCTTCAAAGATTTTGTGTTTCACATAAGAAACATACAAAATCTTCTCTGCCCCACTTTATCTTTATTGGTAAAATGAGCCAATATCAGTCTAAAACCACATGTGGATAAAACCTTATTAGTGCTAGTAGGATTACTTGGTGCTTCCCTAGCTAATGTCTTCTGGAATGTCTATTAATGTTTCATGTCCTATTTTAACATAATGATTTTGGCTTAGCACATTACATAAACATAAGCATACATATGTTTAATTCATCTATTTGGCTTTATATCGTGGCTACAAACAAACGTGAAAAAACAGGCAAGAGGCAAGGAAAACTCCTAACTTTTTGTTGTGATTTATTGACCTGAATGTTTGATATGCCTACTTTATATACTATCAATTACTGAAGTTATTTGGAGAAAAAACCCCCACGAAGAACATTAAAGATGAATTAAGGTGATGAACAATTAGAGATGTACTTAAAAACCTTTCTAAAAGTGAAAAAGGAGATTAAGCAATCCAACTCTACAAGTTTGGATCAATTCCAAACAGCCTCTCCCAGTTTTTTTGCCTTTCTGAAGTGCTGGGCTTTCATAATTCCAACACCCATGCAAGGTGGAATGTTATATATTAGTTAATAATGGCTCATACCTTCTAGGTTCCAAGATTATCTTTTTAAGCAGCAGCTCTCTTTAATATATTGTGCATGTGAGCACATACTGCCATTAAGGCTGAAACCAACATTCAGTTTCCATATTGCTGGTCTATTTTGATATAAACTACTTTCCCTTCCAAGAACTTAAGCATTAAAAACCTAAACTCTGGGCATTTGTTAAATAAATTTGCAAAAAATTGTTTGTGAATCGTCCCCGATTTCACCTGAAAAAAGATCAATTTGGTCCCACACTGGAAAAGGAGGTGGCTGGGGTGGGGGTGGGGAAGAGCAGGTTCTTCCACATAATTTTACCCAATTGTGCTTTCATCTTGCCTATGGCAAGAATGATCATGACCGGGAAGAAATATGCAATATGCAATAGAAAGTACTATTGTAGGCTATACAGTTAAATTATTGTTGCTTTCTTGAATTCTTTTTAATAAGTAATTTAGAACAATCACAAGTATCAGAATTTGAGATTTTAGACAGTTTAGGGCAAGGGTGCTCTTTGGGGGGGGGGTTTGTACATCCTGTACAATTCTCAGCAAACATGCAGCTGGGGATTGTGGAAGTTGAGTTCCAGCACACCTTGAAGATATCCGTTTGAGGAATCCTTTCTACAATTGTTCTAAATGTTTCCCTTATGATTTTCCACAGAAATTATTTTCATTGGACTCGGACTTAGTTCAAACATTGCATGAAGCCATGGTTTGTTGAACAACTCAATACTGGCTGTGCTACATTAAAAACCAGGGCTTATAATGCATTTTAAGGTTATTTAAAACCAAACAAACCAAATGATTGACCAGGCAATCTGAGACATATTTATGAAAGAGCTGAAAGCCAAGAGCTCAAGGTATTGGTGAAGATTTCCCTGTTTTCCCTGCCATTCCCCATTTGTTCCTTGCATGGTGTTCCCTCTTCAGCAAAAAGGAAAGCAAACCAACAAATTTTGTATTGTACCAGCTGATGTCTTATTTAAGAGATCATGATCTCTGGACAGCTAACGGATACCAAGTCTTGGAAGCAGGCTGCCTTGTTAGCACTGAAATTAACATTTAATTTTGATGGGCTTAAATTTAATCCCCATGATCTCATTATCAAGGGAAACAGCCTGAGGATTTATAACTCCAAATGTACACTCAGAAAAGTGATTGATTGTATTTAATTAGTCTTTCTCATAAAGAAGCACAAATAGGTAGAGAAGTTTGCTTTTTGGGGGTGTCAAAAAAGGGTTGCCACCATCTAGTTTTCCTTATCAATTCCAGCAAGAATGGAATTCCTTCATTCTCTTTAAATAATGGCATTTTGTTACTTCTGAATTGGGGAAGTTTGAGTTTGGAAGGTAGGTCCCCTTCTATTCATTTTACCAAGCTGGGCTTTAATCCCTCAAATGAGTCCTGACAGCACAACTGACTTCCAGTTTTCCTTCCTTTCCTTTCCGACATTGTTCTGATTTATTTATTTATTATGTGTTTGATTTGGGGGGGAGGGGGTAGTTTTCGTACTTGGCTCACAGTCATTGGGAATTGGGTTAGAAGTATTGTAAAATAAATAAAATTTCAACTAGTGGTAAATTCATCATCAAGACTCGTAGGTTTGTAGCTTAGCTTCTAGCATGAACCAGGTTACTACAGCCTTTTCAGCAAACCATGTTTTAAACTATAATTTGGCACATACAAACTTAGTTAAATGTGATTCTCACATAAAGTTGCATACAAGATTGCAGGTTAGATTGGTTCATACACACACACATTCATTTTCCACAAATATATATAAATTTGCATCCATATAACTGAATATGTTTTGCCCAAAAAATATTTCCTCAATCTGGTCACTTCCAAATTTCTTGGACTTTGTTTCAAAGGATTACACTAGAAAACTGGTTTGCTCATATTCATATTAAAATAACTATCTTGGGAGGGGTATATTACGATGCTGTCAAGTTAGCCATCACCTGTGTAAAAAGTTGAATCATTTTTAGGCAAGCGTTTAATTTAGACTTAGTCACAACAACGATGTTCAAGATAGCTCAAAACATTACTCCTAAGACATCAGCCTCTACCTCTTGTGACTACAGTGATCTTCCTTCTCAACTAGAGTTTTATTTCCGTTGAATTGTGGGTCAACATCTCCTGATATTAAAACTCCTAAATCAATAATGGCCCAAAAGAATTTGACATGTAGGATGAAAGACAAAATGTCATCTAAACACCACTTGGAAGTCAATTAACAGGAACATCCACTAGATTAAAAAAAAGAGAACATAGTGGTCACAATGTACCCTTTTATTGCACAGGTTACAAACCTAAAAAACAGGTAGAGCTTAATTGCACCATAATGGCCCCCATCTTAGTATCTATGGAGATTCTCAGTCATCCGGATCACCGTTGTCCCAAAGGTGCTTTTTCAAAAGACAACTGGACTTTTTTGCTTGAAAATGTTTCACTTCTCATCCAAGAAGCTTAGATGAGAATTGAAACATTCAGAACTGAAGAAGCTTCTTGGATGAGAAGCGAAACGTCTTCAAATAAAACAAAGAATATCCAGTTGTCTTTTGAAAAAGCACCTTTGGGGTCCCCATCTTAGTTTTTTCGTCCTCATTCTGGACACTCCTGCCAATTGATAGGATGCCTGCATATTATTTCAAAATAGTTTTAGCCACCAGGAGTACTTGTCAGAGTAGAAGAGTGGGGTAGAAACTTGTGGTCACAAACCAACATCATCTGCTTGAAGTGGCCAGTTAGCAGTGTGCAGTAATCAAGTAGATCAGCAGGTGGCAGCACTGAGCTGATTTTGACTCAGTCTTAACTACATGGATAGGAGACCATGAGAAAATCCCAGGAAGTAGGTTAGATCAGCAAATTGGAAGTAAGCCTTCAGGGGGCTATATTCTCATCCTCATTTTCATACCGCTGCCATGAAGGCTATATGGACGAATCAAAACCAGAGATTAAAGTCATTTATCTTTTAACAGTTGGGCCTTACCACATTTATCCAAGCCCTGAATTGACCATGATTTATGTTTTTGCTAGAAACCAGCATCTACTTTGGGCAAAACCTGCCCCATAGTGAACAGTGGGTTTGCTTTATGACTACCACAAAAAAAGGTCATAAAAAAGGGTCCAGTCACATGGTGACCTGATTTACTACCATAACTATATGGCTCAATTAGGGTTGTAACTCACTGGTTTGCAATGTTGTTCTGTTTTGTAAAAATCATTAATAGAATGTGGAATCATTTTTTAATATTAATTATGCAGGCGAGAGTTGATGTTCAGGAAATACAATTGAGCCTAAAATTTCTGATGTTGAGACATTTGTTAAGCGAGTTTTGCCCCATTTACGACCTTTTTTGCCACAGTTAAGCCATTTTATGACCTTTCTTGCCACAGGTAAGTGAATTACTGCAGTTGATAAGTCAGTAACCCGATTGTTAAGTGAATCTGGCTTCCCCCATTTATCTTGCTTGTCATAAGGTCGCAAAAGGTGATCACATGACCCTGGGACACTGCAAACGTCATAAATATCAACCAGTTGACAAGCATCCGAATTCTGGTCACATCACCATGCTGCAATGGTCGTAAGTATGAAAAATGATCATAAGACACATTTTTCAGTGCCTTGGTAATTTTGATCACTAAACGAACTGTTAAGTCGAGGACTACCTGTAATATGCAGATGTCAAACTAGTCGGAGAGTTCAACCAAGAAAATTAGAAGGAACCAAAACTTGAGTCTGTTTATCTTTGTTATGCATTTTGGTAAAACACATAAAACATAACTACCAAACACAGATTTAAAAAAGGGGAAGTTATGTGGGCTCACATAAAACAAAATTCCACAAAGCAGAAGAGCTATTCTAGGGCACAGTGGCGTAGCGTGGGTTGTCAGCACCCGGGGCAAGTAATTTGTGCCCCCCTCCACAGTGGGCGGCGTCGGCGACCCGGCGGCTTGGATCGGATTCGCACAGCCAGCACTGCAGAGAGAGTGAGTGAGCCAGGCAGGGGCAGAGAGCTGCGAGTGCGAGCGCGCCCCCCCAGATGTTGCACCTGGTGCGGCCGGCCCCCCCTGCACCCCCCACGCTACGCCTCTGCTAGGGCAGACATGTCAAACTCGCAATGTCACATGACGTCGCACAACGTATCAGGAGAGTTTTGCCATTGCCGGCAATGGGGTGGGCGCGGCTTCCACATGATGCGTCCGGTCCATGGGCCGGCAGCTCCCCTGTTCTAGGGAGCCCAGATCTTCACTTTCACTCTTTAACGTTACTTATACATTTAAGAGGAAGGATTCTCCTTTCCTGTGATGCGTCTTTCTGCTACCATCACTATGTGGATTACCTGGTAATTTAGAGACTCTCAAAGTGGGGCCACTGATGACTCATAGCAGCATCCCAAAATCACCATCCACAGCTGATCTTCAGTGTCACTAATGACCCACTCAGTGGTCACGTTAACTAGACCAGTCCACTTGCCAGCACAGCCCCTGTCTCAACCTGTAATTAAAGCCTTAATTTTGGATTACATCCTTGGTAAGATATTTTTTAAAAAAATCTTTTTAAATGGGGGTATGAAAATATACACAATACTGCCAGTATTTTATTCACTAGCAAATGTTAACTGACATGCTCTTAGACGCAAGCATAGAGAGAGGGTTTATGTTTAATTGTGGGATCCCCACATTTTCTAAATAGTGTCCTACAACTGCAGCAATTTTGGGGAGCACTGTGCTAATACTTCAGGTGAAACAGCTGAATATTTGAACAAAGGCAAGATGAATTGTTTTTATTGTCCATGACAATTCTGTTCCTTTTTTTTTTTTTTTTACTTAATTTACTGTTGGAGATCCAACTGGTTCACTTTCATTTCATGCAAGCAGCCTTGAGGAAGTGAGACAATTTTTCTCATTGCTTCTGTTCAAACATCCCCTTTGGTGAGCAAGATTTAGACCTGAAATACTAGCTATTTTTACCTTGTGTGTCCCAAACTATTTTTCCTGCTAATAAAAGTCTCCAGCCTCAAGGCTTAGCCCAACTTTTAACTCACTGGCTCCCTCTAGCTACCTATACTGTAATGTTCTGTAATTACAGTATAGGAATGTCTCCTTTGAGGAACTTTCTTCTGCTCATAGGATGGGGGAGTGGCAGAAATGACACACTATTTCTATTCCCATCATGACTGGGGAGTTGAAGGCTAAGAGTCAATAAAACAATAATTCCACCCAATCCTGTGATTCATCTAAGAGAAGTCAAGATATAGCTGCATGATATCCCAAAGCATATAGTCTCCTTGGAACCTTAAACTCCACATTTTACATCTTGCTTCAACTGATAACTAGTGGCTTCCAGCAAGTTATTTTTTTTCTCACTTCCTTTCTAACAGGGATAGTGATAATTATCAACCTTCCTTGCATTTCATTTTCCTAAAGTAAGAATTACCATAATAATATATACATAAAGGACTTCCTTCCTCTTCAAAAATTACTGCCAGAGTTAAAAGACATTAAAGAGGTTAAAGAATTACATGATTTTCATCCATTACTGACACAGTCCAGTAACTTTTTTGACTTCTGGAGAACTTTTTGAGTTGCAACATACGTATTTAGATGCAGATGGCAGTTGATATTAATGAGCAGCTGAATGGACTCTGTCTCAAAGCAAATAATACACTGCTAACAGAGCTAAAAGTGATACCTACAGCATAATGGTAGAGATGACCACCAGTTAAGCTGGACTTGATTACAGGCAACTACATAGCATATAGTTTTCTTCACAATAATATAGAACTGGTCTGCCAATGCCTTCTTCCAGGATGGCTTTCAATGACCCAGTTTCATCTACAGACCTAGGATTTCCTGGTTGTCTCCCACCCAAGATCTAACCCTACTGAGCACCTTCAAAATCAAGGCAAGTCCTGCATACACACATAGAATTTATTCTACTTCAGCTTAAGCATTCTTTGCACCAGCTTGTATTGTTGAAAAGCCTGCCACCTAAAGGTAGTGGTGGGGTCTCAGTGCCGTGTGGTGGCAGTTGTGATGGCAGGGTTAGAGTTAAGAGGCAGACAGCCAGGATCTTCCTCAGCAGAATGAGCTGAGCAACCAAGCACAGGAGATCCTTACCTTACTACCTTTCAATCATCTTCTTGTACTAAATAAGGCTCTCAGGTTTAACACTTTTTAACACAACAGTGCTGTTAGGTAACTACCTCCCCCCCCCAAAGTCACTCCTCTGATGGGCTGGGGACCTGAAATGGATTGTTTCAGTGATACCATCCCCCCCCGAATTTGAGTTATTTTCAAGCAACCTTCGCCCAATTACAGTTCCTGGAACTTACTCTCCGAATATATCTGAAAAGCACCCGGTTGGGGAAAGTTGTCTTAATTTAAGAGAACAAAATGGCAGTGAGAAAGAAGAACTCAAGTACCGTAGGAAGTAATGAAGGAAATGAACAAAAATAACCCTCAACCTCCAAGGGTGGCACTTAAGTCGTAACAGAGACTAAAAACGACTTACTCTTTCCTCCACCGGGACTTCCCCTCCACAGACCAACAAGCTAAGTAAACTCGGTTCCCCCGCTATTTCAAGCCTAATCTTCCGGGGGCAGGCTAGGATTAAACCTAAGATTCCGGGTTTGGTTTGGAAGCGAAAGAAAACTAAAAAAAAAAAAAAAGGGGGGGGGGGAAAGCAAAAATGCAGTTATCTAGGGTAGGCTTGACAGTGAAACCCCACCTATATGAACGCCCCAATGCCGGAGCTACTCGACCTTGCTTGCAGTTACACTTTGTCCCGTTCCCCCCCCCCCCCGCCTCCTCCGCGTCCGGGACGCGAGATCACCGCGGCTCCTTCCAAGAATGGGACGCTGCTAAACCTGCAGCCTTCTTCGCGCGCCGTCCAGAGCAGAGCAGGGCGCCTCCCAGCCTTTGCCCCAAAGTCCGGCGAGCCTCGCAGAGGTCACGCCACGGCCAGACCCCGAGAAACACAAAGAAGAGCGCCAAGAGACTCACCCAGCAAGAGCTTAAGGAGAGGTCGGGCTCGGAGGAGCCACTTCGCGCGCAAGGCTGGTAACAGGGGATGGAGCAGGAGAAAGGCGAGGAAGGGAGGGGCAACTGCTTAACTGCCTGCCTGCCTGCCTGCCTCTGACTTCTCACCTGCAGCCGACCTCAGGCGAGGCACTGGGGAACTCCGCCGCCTTCGGCACAGGTGTAAGCGAGCCCGGCTGCTGGGTCCTAGCGCCGCAACGTCACCAACCTGCTTCTTATCTCGAGGCTGGAATCTCATCAGCCGCCGTTTCGCGAGTTTCAGCGTTCAAGAAATAAACGGATGGATTAAGCGGTGGGGGGAGAGAGAGAAAAAAGGGCGGGATGGGGAGGATTGTGGCTTTAAAACCACTCCAACCATGTACCATTTGCACGCATGCTTTTTTTTTTTTTTCCCTGTGGCCAAAGGAAGTTACACAGTTGTGAGGTCTTGGTCACAAAAGCCACTTACACAGTTGTGAGGTCTTGGTCACAAAAGCCATTGTGTTTGGGACAAAAACTATATGCTTATTGTTTTACACACACACACACACACATACTTCTTAGGATGTAAACTTTACTCAAAATATAATCTCATGCGGTTCAGCTACAGAGGTTCCAAATTGCCGCTGTATTCATGACTCAACTTGTAGATTACATCTGAGCAACGACACAGAAGGCAGCTTTTAAATAGGTTCTCCAGTGAATTACTGCCTGTCAGGAAAAGGTGGAGGGCTTTAAAGACCAAATAGAAAGGGTTTGCTAACTTGCACCAAATGCACTGCCGCGGGGCTTAGCGTGAAGGAGTTGTGAAGTATGGTTTCTGACCTAACATCTGACTTATTCAACAAAGTACATCAAATTAAATCATAATACTGAATGTATTAAGTACATTAAGTACTTAATGTATTAAGTCCCCGTGAAGAGAACCTTAGATAATTAGTGCCCTGAACAGTAGGTGGAGTTCAATTTCCAGAATCTGCAGCTCCCTCTGCCAAAGGTTGGAGATGCTAGGAATTTATTTTATTTAGATTTTTATTCCACGTTTATTACTTTATACGTACAGGTAGTCCTTAAGTTACAACCATTCATTTAGTGACAATTCAAAGTTACAACAACATTGGAAAAAGTGACCTATGACTGGTTTTCACACTTATGACCGTCACTGCATCCGCATGGTCATGTGATCGAAATTCAGGAGTTTGACAACTGACATATATTTATGACAGTTGCATGATCCCAGGGTCATGTGATGACCTCACAATTTACTTAACAACTGCAGTGATTTGTTTAACAACTGTGGCAAAAGAGGTCGGGAAATGGGGCAAACCTCACTTAACAAATTTCTTGCTTAGCAATGGAAATTTGGTATCAATTGTGGTTTTAAGTTGAGGACTACCTGTAACTCAAGGAGGCAAACATGCCTAATACTTCTTCCTTCTCCTGTTTTTCTTACAACAGCCACCCTGTGAGGTGGGTTAGGCTGAGAGAGAATAACTAGCTCAAAGTCATCTAACCGGCTTTCATACCTAAGGCAGGACTAGAACTCATGGTCACCCAGTTTTTAACTGGGTGGTACCTTTACCACTACACTAAACTGGTGTACACCAATTGCTGCACAGCTACAGATTTTCCATTCCTATCAGAACAAACATTTTCTGAATGCAGGTCCACCATTGACTGTGCAAACAGATGATGCAGTAAGAGCAGGAGAAAGGAATGGCTGATTGCTGCAATGGGCTTTTGAGGAAATTTCATTTAAGATAGTTTCAATCTAAGCAAGGCTGCTCTTCAGGATCAACTGAAGAAGAGCATGGAGCCATGCTGTTGCTTTTCAATCTTGTTTTCAGCATCCCAGGAGCTTGCATCTGACCAGGTGGAACCACAGTGGCATAGGCAGGCCTTAGTCAAGCCCATCACAGCTCTTGGTGTGTTCTACAGAGGGAGAATATGGTGTGCCTCCCTCAGGAAGCCCACATTTCTGGTTACTGCTGGAAATGTCTCCCTTCCAATTCCTCGTATACAGAAAAGGAAGACCCAAAGTCTCCTCATCTGCATTATGTGTAACCTCTACTATGTTTCAGGTTATAAGTTTAACTTCCCTCAGAAAAAAATCCCTTGAGGAACTTTTCCCTCGGAGGTCCTGTTTTTGTGGTACTGCAAGGCTAGCCTGAGTTCTGCTATAAATTGGTTTCATTCTTTTAATTCTCCCTCCCAGAAGTAATTCGTGTTTCAGATTAGGAACGTAGCAAATTTCAACCATTTCTCTCCCTCCAGGGTCCATCTTTAAAGATTCATTTATTGTGATGCACTGTCCAGAGTTGCTTAAGATAGGCGGCCATATACATCTTTTAAATAAATGCTCAGATGAAAACAACACATTCATGTTTACTTAGCTTAAAATGGAAGTAAGTACATTGAGAGTATATTTCCTATCTTAGGTCAGTGTTGTAAGCATTTGATCAAGGCCCTAGCAGGAAATAGGATTACCAGCAGTTGGTGTGCTTTCTAGATAATAACTTGGCAGTCAGTAAAATTTTTGGAAGAAGGAAATTATGTTCTTAGTGGAAGCCACTATCATAAAATGATTCTAACAGCCGATGGGCTACCGTTTCTATCTCTCCTGTATTACATGGATACAACTGCTCTGGGTCTGCCCTCAAGACGCCCTTCTCCAATACACTCAATGTAAAAAGCACTGAGGAAGTAATTTTTAAAACCCAGTGTAATTCAGAGACATGGCATGCAAGCGGAGTCACTTGAAGAAAAAAGGCAAAAAGGAGCTGGAATGATAAAGGAAATAATGGAAGGCTACTTCTATGTCAAACTAAAATGTTGAAAACAGTTTGAGCCAATCAGTACTTTCTTGCAGCTGGCCAGTAGGAGAAGGGGAAGAATGGCATTTCATTGGGAATCCCATATTCTGAATGTTGTAAACTGCATTTGCTCGGTCATTCCCCAGCAGTTACTATTGGAGGTGGGGGAGAGCGAAGCCACCCAGGTAGTATTCCTGTGTTTCATTAATAATGACTGTGAAAATGATTCAGCAGCCCCAATGCTCTGATGGTTTAATTTCTATAAGGGAGTGAGGAGCACTTGGCCTGAGACCAGGAGCTGAGGGAAGAATGATTATTTTCAGGGGGGGAAATTATGTAGACAGTTGTATAATGTTTCTCCTGATGGGGCAGGCAGTTTCCCTTCATTGGGAACATTCAACTCATCCTTTCTCCTGGGATTTCCCCATTTCCTTCTATGGTCAAAAGCCCACTGCAAGAGAGGCCAAAGCACAGAAGTGAGATTGTATAGGGCAGCACAAAATTGCTGCCAGAGATTTAAAGGAGAAGGCTGGTGGCTCCATGGAAATGATCCATGTGAAATAAACGACAATGTAATTTATAAACAAGATGGTTTAATGTATACAGTAAACGGCAAGTTATAAAAAAGGATTTGCTTAAAAGTATTTCTATTTCTTTCTATTTGGTTGCTTTTTCTCAGCTGATGCTTTTCTTTAATTAGATTTCTGGAAGTTCTAGGCTAAATTTGGAATATAAAGGAAATAGACACCAGGGAAAAAGGTGTGTTCTCATCAAGCATATTTGAGGCTGTTGAGAGACAAATATGAACAATATTTCCTGAGTCATGATCTTATTTTTGGTAGGCAAACAAGTTGCTGATATCTTCAACTAACTATAGTTTCCATTGTTTCACAGCTAAGAAGTTATGATGATCAAGTTTGGAATAAATCATTTTCTTAAACCATTCTTCAAATGATCTGAAGATTCTATCTTATTTTCTGATAATCTTTGTTTAATGAGTCAGATAATAACAGGAAATATTAATATTTTCTAATTTAATTTTAATGCTCAAACAAGGATGGCATGATAGAGTTGGATGAGATTGTAAGTACTGAATTAGAAGTTCTGCAACTTGCTCTTTGCTTATTAATCATTTGAAGTTGGAAGCAAATAGTTATCCTGCAGAGCCCAACACAGAAGCCAGTTATTCTAATATATCTAGAGACCCCTTCCTTGGCATCAAGCAAGCGTCCTGCCTCAGCTAATCTTTTTAATTTTTAGATTGATTTGATTTTATAACCTAAACAGAAGGTTGGCTCCTATAAAGCAGAATGTCAACCTCTTGGGTTATCTTTCTTTTCACAAATTCCTCTGGACTCCATATTGACTTCAGTGACACACTCAGTAACCAGAAATGGGTATATGGCTGCAGCCCAATGTTTTATCTGGAAATATTTCCACCACACTATAAAAAAGATGCAGGCAGCCTGGGTTGGAAGGAGGCATACTGAGGAAGCAATTTCAGGAGTTTGCTTTGAAAGGAAGGAGGGAGGGAAATAGTCTCTCTCTCTCTCTCTCTCTCTCTCTCTCTCTCTCTCTCTCTCTCTCTCTCTCTCTCTCTCTCTCTCTCTCTCTCCCTCCCTCCCTCCCTCCCTCCCTCTCTATATATGTCTTAAGTGTTTTTTACGATGCACCCTGTTGGCCCAAATATGGGAAGAAGAAATCTTTTGCCTGTATCAGGCCAATGTAGGGCTATCCCCCAGGCAGCAGTCGCTACTGCGACAATCATTTTTATGTTAAATTTGGATTGCTAACAATGAGTTAAAGGGAGACTGGTATAGCTATTTCGAGCTACTTAGCTCTCATTAGCCAGCCATACCCTTCTGAGATTCGAACCTTTGCATAAGCATATATATTACAATTATTAACCAAGCAAAAGTCCAGGTGTAACAATCCAAATTATTTGCACTTTCTATTCCAATCATTTTATGTACAAACTATAGAGGCAGAACTAATATTAGGCAGTTTCTTTCTCTTGCCAGTATGTTAATGTTAGGTGTTGACTGGCCATACCCCTCAAAGACTATAGATATAGATATGAAAAAGTGTCATAGAATCTTTGGTGGATTCCAGTACTCAAAGCTTTTTTTTTAAAAAAAAAATTCTTCCCTACATAATTCTTTATAACCCTTAGAAATAATTGTTGTAATAAAATCCATCCATGCCATTGCTACGTCATACAAATAGATTTTGAGTTTTTCTGAATCAAGGCACTAATGGCATTTCAGATTGAAAGCTGCAGTTCTGCTCTCCAACACATTTGCAAAATGTTCCTTAATGTCCCTCCATCAAAGACAATTGTGATCAGATTTCGAAACTACTAGTTGAACAGTCAATAAAGAAAAAAAGTTTAAGCCACATCATGATTTGATTTCTGCAAATAATCCATTTGCACATATAGTTGAAAGCACTTAGACTACAATAAAACCCCAAAATCTAAAAACCGGTTTATATTGCCACAAATTTCTAGCTTGGTGCTTTAATCACTTCACCAAACTCGTTCTTTCTTGGTAACTTAGTCTGTTACTGTTCCTACTATCTGGAATTATCTCGCCTATAGAGAGATTTGAGTCGCTCTTAACCTTCAGGAAATTATTGAAGCCTTGGTTGTTTTGTCAAGCCTTTTTGTCTTGCCTTTTTTCTCCTTTTGGTCTGATTTGTTTTGTTTTGGGATTTGTATTTTAGCCATGTTGGAGTTTTTAGCTGTAAACCACCCAGAGTCATTTAAGGATAAATGCAGATATATTGTTAGTTCCCTCAGTAATTTATGCAGTAAATTCATCATTTATGTCATATAAAATTGTCTCCAAAATGACTCTGTTCATAATACGTAATTGTTGGTACGTGAACTGAATGATATATTTATTTTAAATTAAATTGTAGAACTGTGTTTGCTAATAGGTTCAAGAATCCAAAGGCAAAATTCAGAAGTATTTGTCTTACTTTCCCAATATTCATGCAAAAGAAGAATGGCCAAGTAATGCCTTTAAAAAACCTCTTTATTAAATGAAATTTTATTAAAATTAAATATAGTAGTTGACTGAGCCATCTCTGAACTTCTACATTTGTTTACTCACTCTCTCTTGTTGCTAGACAATCTTAACAAATTACGCTTTTGTTACACAGCTTCAACCCTGAATATTTATCAGTAGCCCTTTTCAAACTGCAACATCCTTTATATGTTTTTGCCTTTATTGTATTTTCTAGTGAAATGGTGTCAAACAAAGGAAATTATGGCATTTCCCCATGGTACTAAGTTCTAAGTCTGACCATCATGATTTGACATATTTTGTTGAGGAAAAATGTTTAGTATTGACTAAATGTCTTTTTTGCTTCTATTGTGCCCTTTGGTTATTTCAGATCCACTATTGCTACCTGGAAATGTTTGCGTAGAAAATGTAAGCAGGTGATCTCAAGGCTGAGACAGGAGAGATTGGAGATATTTACCACTGAGCTTCCAGCTAAAAGATTCAAGGGTGTTATTTAACTTAAGCAGCAACTGAGCAGATTAAGATCAAGTAAGGTAAGTATTATATTCAGAGAAAGATTCCTGCAGTAGCAGCATGCCATGTCTTCCACCCCATTGTGTGCTTAGTCCGTGACATGTTTGGACTTGTTTCATCTGGTACCTTTAGTAGTGTTGTGTTGCTGATCCATCAACCTTGCAAGCATACAGCCCAAATATCCTGCTGAAGCCTAAGTGTATAGGTGCCCTTTCCTAGAAAATCTTTCAAAACAATGTTTCGTGAATTGGGCTGAACTAGCTAGATACAATCCCTCAACTACCCCAGGAGGAAGGGTACTGGAGCAAACCAGTCATTACTGTATTCCAAAACATAAGCATCCTCAATGAGAGCAAAAGAGCAAATGATTGCATATGTGATGATTCATCACACAAATACCACAAGTAAGGTACTTGCATCAGACATTGAAGGGCAAGTACTAATGTGTGCTGGCATTTGTGCAGTGATATCATTGTATGTGTCATTTTTATGTTGTGTTTTATTGCAGAAAGTGCTGCTTCAACCATCTAAGGCAGTACTTTTTACGTTATTCTTCAAGATGTGCCAAATGTATTTACTTCCCCCAGTAATCAAAGTTTCAAATAAAATTATCCCTTGACCTATTCTTAAAACCAGAAAAGTAGATAAAAGTAGATAAAAAGGAGAAGCTTATTTGGAACTTGAACTCTCTGTGTGATATATAAAAAGGAGAAGCTTATTTGGAACTTGAACTCTCTGTGTGATATATAATAGTGGAAATCTTTTGTATTATTTATTCCCTTACAGAGAATTAGTTTTATTAAGAATTCTTGAACACAGTGAAATAATTGCTGGGTAGATGTTCACAGGTTTGCATTACAAGTAGATAAGGCAACAATTGCACCTATCCTTGCATGAGAATAACCTCTTTTTCATGTGTTGGTTATATTTCTGTTAAGAAAGTCTCTCTGGAATTTTCTCCATTAAACTGTGAAGGAAAGATAAATGTCAGTGGATTGAAAGGTAATCTGTTTTCAATTATTTTCCAGCCGCAAAGTTTTCCTCTTATCTGTCACTATTCTAGAACTTTGCTCATTCAAAAGTTCTTTTATGACAAAGAAGAGGCCTTAAATTCAGAATATGAAAAGTATCAGGTTGTTCAGAAATTAGGGGCAATACATAGGAATTCAATGTTATTTTAAAAAATGGCAACTTTGATTGTACAAGAAAAATTAAAATACATACTTACCGTTCATTTTTCTAAATAATTAAAATAACTGTTACATTAACTTCCATTAAAATGGAATTAGAACTTTCTCCTCTGTCAGCGTCACATGAATTTATTGCAGTTAAAGTCCAAAGGTCATGACGATCCACAAGCTAAAGGCAGTGCTTTTTGTCACTTGTTGAAAGGCATAGATATTTAGCAGCTTCCCATGTTATAAACTCTATTCTAGGTTGAATGCTTTCTGGAGCCCTGAGCAAAACAGGTTTCTGTGTTGCAATGGTGTTTGACGTAGAACACTGACATTTCAAGCTTGTTTCTTCAGCTGCTTCAGAATTTCCCATTTTTGTATGTCAATAATGTAGAGAAACTGACCTAACTTGTCCGACTGTTCCTAAGGACTAACATTTAAGATCAAGGATATAATCCTAAATCCAAGCCAAGGCCCCACCTTGATAACCCTTATACAATTTGTGATGCAATTAGCTAAACTAGCCTTCTGTAATCTGCCAGATTATTTAGGAATCACTTGAAAATCGAACAATGCAATTGTCTGATTATTGTTGCTTTATTTTAAGAGTAGTGTGAATAAAAGTGTGCCCTAGGAATGTGTTGATCTGAATAAATTATGTTGATACTGCTAAAGTTTCCCATTCTGTTTATCCTTCTAGATATAATACAGATTTTACAACATGCTTCCAGTCACAGGCAAGCAACAAACTTAAGAATTTTTCAAGCCTCTTGAAGGAGAAACAGGATTGAGAGTGTTTGAGACGTAGTAGGACATGCATTTGGGCCTATCTTTCTTAAGTTTGATTTCAAAAATAGAAAATCAACACACATTAATGTTAGTGAACTGTATCAGATACTGGGAAGAAGTCTGCTGAGGAGAACTCACAGGTTCTTGGCTAACTATCATCTTTGGGTTTCAAACACACCTCTGGTTCAAAGATCACTCGAGTCACAATTTATATTATCAGTTGATAAAATTGGCCAACTAAGTATTGATTAAATAATATAAGCAAAATACAGATCTTTTGCACAACTTCAGTTACCCTAGTAAATTGTTTTATCCATTCTGGATATATATTGTTTTACAGATCTGTTCAAGCATTCTGTGAAAAATTAGATCTGGTTGCAAACCTTCTAATCAACACAAGGTGGTGCAAATCGTTTTCCTGAAGAAAAGGCCATTCTTTTTATTATGGTTTTTTTCAAACCCAACAGGATGTCGTAAATAAAAGAGTCTGGGATGCTGTTTGCTAATTCCTTAACTGAATAACTCTGAAAACAACAAAACGGGACCCAGTTTGGTGTGTGAGGAATTTGGAGGTAAAACTGGCAAAAGAAAGATAAAATTTTATTAAATAAATACTACTAGAGAGAAAAATATTCGAAAAATATTAAAATAAAAGTTTCTGAAGACATCCTAAAGGAAGAAGCAGCTGATAGTAACTCAGAATGTTATTGGCTGGCCCATTCTAATCCTCCTCCCTCCTAGTCATGTGACCCAGAAGAGACTATATGTAACTCACCCTGTGCACATGTATGTGACAGGAATACACAAATGGACTAATATGCTATTTCTCGTGTTGTGTGTGTGTTTAAATGTGTGTTATGTATGTGCACACTTTGAGAGCAAGAAACTAAATTTCATTTTTAATGTGTGCCATTGCGCCCACAGTAAAAAAAATGACAGTAAAGGCTATATCTATCTATCTATCTATCTATCTATCTATCTATCTATCTATCTATCTATCTATCTATCTATCTATCTATCTATCTATCTATCTATCTATCTATCTATCTATCTATCTATCTATCCAATCTTTATACTGTAGCAAATCATTTCCTATGGCCACACCACTGGTAAAGAGGTTAGAAAGAATCCTAAAAGTCATACTCGGGAAGTTTTCTTCAGCTTGTTCATTCATTTCAACACTACTGAATTTTGGAAATAAATTATGTAAACAGACTCAGGATTCTATCTGCCTAATATATATATATATATATATATACCTCATCTGGTTTTAGTGTTATTTGTTTTATATGTATGTATGTATGTATGTATGTATGTATATTATCTTGAGTTTGGTGCACCCTGTCGGCCCAAATATGGGAGAAAGGAATCTTTTGCCTGTATCAGCTCAAACTAGAGCCATCCATAGGCTTAGCAGTCGCAACTGCAACATCATATGTGTTTTTCAAAATTTGGATTGCTAACAAAGAATTAAGGGAGAACTGGAATAGCCATTTCGAACTTTTTAGTTCTTTTCAACCAGACATACCCTTCTGAGATTCGAACCTGGGCTGTCTGCATGTTAGGCAGATGTATTAACCTCTAGACCACAGGCTCTTTCTCACTTTGTCAGCTATGAGACAGGGGAGAAGAATTATCTTGAGATAACCTTAGCCCGTAAGGTCTGATTGGGCTTATGGGCCGCTTTTATGTTATACGGCGCCAGTAATCTAGCAGTGGCCTCTGATACGTTGTTAATATACGGTAAAGATACCCGCACCGTTCGTACTAGGGGTCCTTCATTGCTCTGGCACCTGTTTTGTGGTTCTGGTATCACGCTATGTCATTTAATGAACCTAGGGGGGGTAACCATTCCTACGGCATATGCGAATAGGTATTTCATCTCCTCCGCCTGTGACTCAGCCGTGCTGCAATGTGATTGTACTCGTTTGAATAGGGCTCTAACACAGCCGACTTTATGTGATTTTAAGAATAAGGTCTTTGAGGAATTGTATGGTTCTTGGTGAAACAGGGATCATCTGATTCCTCAGATTCAGAAGCTGAAATGCTTGACCATGGTCTGCATTCCAGGAATTGCCAAAAGAAAATCTGCTAGTGAAAAAGGCTTTGAGGAATTACAAGTGCAAGATAGACTAGCTGACCCAGAGCTTGTTGGCAAGGTTCCAAGCTCTATATTGTATATTACAAAGGGATTCATAACCAGTTGTGAGTTACCCCTCCTAAAAGATGCTGGAGGATTTTAAAAAGTTCTTGCAAAGTGGTGGGAAAACTTGGCAGCAAAAATGAAATGTTCTGGAATATTATTAGAATACAACCCGTGTTGTTTAAAGAGAGGAAGAAGATGCTAAAGCTCGAAACGATAAATTTTAAGAGTCCAACTTCATATTCCAAGACACAACACTGTGACTTTCTATTCAAGCAATGAATCATATACAGAAACAAACTGTCACCAGAAATCTCATTATGTCAGAGAATATGGGGCATGATCTATACTAGCCTGACTTTCTCATCTGTTAAATTTTCCTTCAATTTTTTATTTTTCTGTGTTGAAATGATTAGGTTTTCAGAACAGCTGGGTGGT
>NW_015387471.1:140367-149999 GCF_001527695.2 Protobothrops mucrosquamatus | reverse complement strand
TTATTATTATTATTATTATTATTATTATTATTATTATTATTATTATTATTATTATTATTATTATTATTATGTAGTTGGCTCTTTTTATGGTTTGGATTTTAGCCTAAGATAGTTGGCTTGAAAAATGAGTGCATCGAATCTCACCAGACATATGAAAAAGACTTCCTCTGCACCTTCTGTTGGAACATCCAGCCCAACAAGCCAAGTAGCCAGCTATGGAAAACATTCTCGGCTAAATTTCCAGTAATACGCTTCTCCCCATGTTGCCCTCTCCTTTCAACTTGGCTAGTTGGGGATGATAGGAATTATTCATTTAAAGGCACAAGGTTGGGGAGGACTTAGTTAAATGGACAATTGGTCCGGCTTCATTTTAAGGCAATTTTTAATTTGGTTTGCTGTCAGACATTGCAAAAATGGGGCAAAGGATTTGGGGGTTGAAAAAACTCAGTCATCAATAATCACACACTTGCACACCCCTTTCTCTGCTTTACTGTGTTAAATTGAGAGTTTATTGAAAAGTACCATCCTCTGTTAAAAGGTTAACAATCCTAGCTTAAGCTTAGTCCTGAGGTTTCAAATTTATATGCTTGTATTTAAAAAAAAATAGTCTGCAACATCAGACTAATAAAACTATCACTCATAAAACTTATTTAGAAGCCCTGTCTTTTTAAAAATCTGTGAAATTTTGGATATATGCTTTTTTATTATTAAAAAAGGCTTTCATTCAGCCAAACCTGTGTGGTGCTGACTAGCTCTGCAAAAGTCCTTGTGATGTTTCTGCCTTTAACAGTAGAGTACATTCAAACAACCGTGCTCGCTTCCTTTCGTCTTAGATGCATAATGTCTGAAATTTACAAATAAGAATAGGAATACCCTTTTGAATTTAAAGCACTGTTACATCTCATACTGCCTGTGGATTATTTTAACCCTCCCATGCACAAATATATTACCTACACACATAGAAAAGTCTCTTTCTTCCCTGCCCGTTGCTGGGAATTGTATCTACTTACTCTGCCTTAGGCTTTTCTGCTCAAGCAGCTTCCTCTGCTGGTGTCAGAAGTTTGAGAGGCTATTAGAGGCAAAGTTTCAGAAGCCAGGAGAAAAGTTGGCAATCTTCCCTAGAAATCAAGATCCTATTGTAGGATGACTCACTGATTTCGGCTTTGGGCGCTGGTGTGATGCCCTTTGAAAGCCACAGGGAAAGTATTCCTGTCATAGGCTTTCTACTCTTTCTGTGCAATTTTTTTTCCTTTAAAAACCTCCCAAGTGGGTGACTGCAGGGCAGATTGTCTCCTTAGCTAGAAGGGAAGGTAAACCTTTTCAAAAATGTGGAGATTTTGTGCTCTGTAATGAATTAATTACTTCTATGAAGAAAACAAGAAAATCAGGGGGTGACTTTTGGAATTCTTTCCGTCCCCCTTTACCAGAAGTGGCCATAGGCAGCATCAGTGTTTTCTGCTGTTTAATGAAGTATGTGTTTGATCTCTGTGTGTATGAGATTCTGCTTCTCTTCTTGCTGTGTGTATGGATGCACTGGGAAGCACAAGATGAGCTGTATTTGTTCCTCCTGAGACCAAAAGTCCTGTAGCTTACAGTGGAGCAGTCAGCAGCATTTGACTACCATAAGGATTCAATGGATTTTTTTTTCAATGGATTTTTTTCCCCATAGTCCCAAGCAAGATCAAGGCCATTTTCAAACATGGTCTTTGTTTTGCTGGCTTTGCCTCTTCCTCTCCAACTCATACTATTCTGTTCAGTCTTCAGGGAATTAATTTGTTGATAGAACTCCAAAGCTCTTTACATAATTTCTCCCCAATATTTAGTTGAATTGAAAATTAAAAGGAGATAAATTGCAAACTATGCTTGAGGATGCTATGGTTATTTTCTCATAATATTCCTGTCTTTTGGCACTGTAAGTATACTGCTCAAAAAAATAAAGGGAACATTTTAACATGGAACTGAAGGAGTTTGCGTTCCCTTTAATTTTTTGAGCAGTATATATAGCAGTGAGCAGTTCTGTTGGTATTTGAACATGATCCCATTCTATGGTCTGGGCCTTCTTCAGAAGTATTGACTTCTACCTTAAGTTTTATTCAGGTCTTTTTTTTCCCCAATGTACCGCTCACTACAGATGTCTTATAAATATAGCCTCTTCCCTTACCAGCACTTCCACCTTATTGGAGCAACTCAGGATCTCAGTACCTAGTAAATTCCCATGCTGGATCTCATCTGCTATTTTTTAATCATCATAGTTCATGATTTAAGTGGCTGAATGTAGCCCTGGGGTTGGGTACCACTGCTTTTTGCAAAAAAATGAAATCCAGAATAAGACCTTTGTGGAGGATTTCAGTGGAATTGTATATCCCCTTGTTATGTGTAAAAGCATCTGCAAATGCATTGGGAGAGGCAAATGAGACAAGGTTGATGTCATCGTTGGACATTATTATCATTTTGGCATCACTGATGCCAGTGCCTACATTTTTACGTCTTGTCTTCACAGGGCTGTTAACAAAAGTTTTACTCAGTTTCTGTGTGAGTCGGGGGAAAAAAGACATGGCTGTTTAAGAAATCAACTTATTCAGGGTAATAAAACTCTTAAAGCTGCATCACCTCCTATTCAGGCCAACTCAATAAACTGGCAGAGGGGACGAATAGGTCAGCCTTTCCCCAACCATTTCCAATAGTTTGCCAGCCATTCTTTTCATCTACAAGGACAGCTGTGCCTCTAAGCCAACTCTACAAGTTATGCCTCTGTATTGTCCTTTGTATTGCCTGCAAACCATAAACCTTAGATGAGTCTTCCCAGTGATGAGGAGTCTCTTTACCAGCAGAGGGCAAACCTCTCTCTCTCTCTCTCTCTCTCTCTCCATCCCTCCCTCCCTCCCTCCCTCCCTCCCCCTCTCCCCCCATATAAAGATATAGGCAGGTTAGTCTAGGTCAGGAGTGTCAAACTGCCGGCCCACGGGCCAGTTGCATCATGCGGAAGCCATGCCCACCCCAGCTCCGGCAATGCAAAGTCACGATACATCGTGACACATCATGTGACGTGGCAAGTTTGACACCCGTGGTCTAGGTCAGTGGTGGCGAACCTATGGCACGGGTGCCAGAGGCAGCACTCAGAGTCCTCTCTGTGGGCATGCGCGCCATTGCCCCAGGCCTAGGCCTTCAGCTGGGTTTTATAAAACCTTTTCGCTTTGGGCCTCCGACACCGTGTGCAAAAAAAAAAAAGGGTTCAACCAGCCAATTTTAACTTCTCGCGGGGAAAAAAAAGATCTTGCAAAGTTGGAATTGATTGATTGAACTTTTTAGTCCCACCCAGTCTGCCGTTACCACCGCAGCCACGCCTACCCAATGGGCCACATCCACCCGGCACTCGATGATACACAAGTGGGGTTTGGGTTGCAGTTTGGGCACTCAGTCTCTAAAAGGTTCGCCATCACTGGTCTAGTTGAAGGCAGTCCTTCAAAATTAGTTGGAAGCCATACAAATTTCTCTAATGAAACGTGTCCGTAATTGTAGAAATTCATGATATCATCTCAAAGGGCAGGATTTGTTCCCTGTCATCCCAGAGAGCGTGAATAATTGATTTAAGTATCAGCCACAGAGATACTGTTTTAATCCTGGGAATTTCCTAAGAGTTTTCCAGGACAATGGAACTATTTACCCCAATGAATAATTTGCTCCCTTTCAGTGGATTTGTTCTATTGTGGCCAGTATTTTAATCTGGATTCCTATATGAGCTAAGGTTGAAGATCTAAATATTTAAATTTATGATCTAAGCTGAGCATCTACATGTCACTGGGTTAGTGAGTGTCCTTATATATTTTTCACACCGCTATGCAAAAGTGACAATTCATTGAAAACCTTGTTATAGTCATACTGGATTATTTCTGCGCCTGCTATTTTTTCAGTACATATTTTCTCCAGCTGTATCCATTATAGTAAACTGAAATTATGAAGCAATAATGAGCTACCACCTATTCTTAGGATTTTTGTTAGACTAATATATTTGGCTTAAGGTTGCACATGGAGTAAGAGCGCGCTGATGTGAGTAGAAAGGATTGGAATGTACTTTAACAAACTGCCATGGTGCTGATGGGCAGCACTACCATTAGGAAAAGTAATTGGGCAGAAGAGCTGGAGATTGGAGAATGGAGAATGGCAGGGAGATCTTAAGCAGAGAGGCATGAACTGAACAGGCAGCCTTGGGCTCCCTAAACTGCTAGTCTGACACCAATGTTGACATAAGGTTTAATTGCCAGTGAATCTGGGTGGCAAGTGACATCTCATCCCTCAGCTTGGGCAGCAAAACATCTCTGGCCAGTCCTGTTATTTGGACTTACCAGGAATAACTAATGTCTGACATTTCAGGGGAATAGTGTAATACAAAGCTTATTCTTAGAAGAATAACAAAAATACGTGACATTTAAAGCTACTGGAGTCTATGCATTCCATAGTGCCTTGACAACCATGACTCAGATAGAAGAATGACCATTAAAAATAAATCTTAACATTTATCTGTTGCTAAAAAATTTTTAATAGTATGATACTGGAGGTTAAATCTTGTAGTAAGAAATGTGCTCTAAGATCAACCTAACTTAAGGAACAGACACACAATTGTCATTTTATTTCATAATATAGTTCGAAACAAAAGCATCTCTAATGACATTTAGATGTTTGTTAACAATACAACACTAAACAAGGATGATACCTGAAATTTAAGGCTCTTCAATGTTTTTCCCCCCAATGGTATGTCACATCTGTTTTGTACTTTATTGGACATCAAATTATCTGAAGGCCAAAAGTACCACAAACATTTCATGTACCTTTAATAAAACTGGTATAAAAAGCTGATGGGGGAACATATACAGCACTGGAATTAAATTTCTAGTACCTTGATTTTGCTTAAGAAAAGCCATCGGCTTTTCCGGGTGCGACTTGTATCTTTACATGCAATATAATCATATATGTATCATGATGTATAGCTGGGCCTACGGAGGTATCCTTGTAAGGTTGAAATCCTGCCTTAGCCATGGAAATGCTTTCTCATTCCAACTTATTTGCGCTGCTTTTGCTGTGGGGAAAGCCCGGAGGAGGGAGTATGGTATATGCTATCTTGAACTCCTGGAGGAAAAACAAGATATAGAGCAAAAACAAATTAAATAAACTAAGCAACTAGCTTATCACTCATGTATCTTAACAGCTGCACCAATTTACAACATAAATTTTATGATCAGCTCTAAGATTCCCTCCTAGCAGTGTGGTGTCATTTACAACTAAATTATACTTTAGATCAGTGTTTCTCAACCTTGACAATTTTAAGGCACGTGGACTTCAACTCCCAGAATTCCACAGCCAGCAATGGCTGTGGAATTGCCACCAGCAATGCTGGCTGTGGAATTCTGGGAGTTGAAGTCCACGTGCCTTAAAATTGTCAAGGTTGAGAAACACTGCTTTAGATGAAAGAAATTAGAGCTCTAACCCCAAAACTGGGTACTTTGGAGGTAGTTAAGTTGAATAATGTTGGGAATAGTATCAAGCATTAGGTTAAGAAAAGCTTAGGAATAAAGACTTATTTTCTCATGAGGGAATCCTTGTTGGGTATTATGAACAGTGCTTTTTTTGTAAAAAAAAAAAAAAAGGTGCCGAAACTCACACAGTTCATACAACCCGCCTTGCCTACCCTACAAGGTTCCATCCCAAAAAGGTGACGGAACTCCATTCTGGGCGTTCTATGAGAAAATAAAGCCCTGGTTCTGAATAAGACCAACATTAATCTAAACACTAAGAGATGTTCAGTTTATAATACATAGTCATACTCCCCAGAGAGAGATCCCATATCTGCATTCTGGGAACATCCTCAGTCGTCTAAACTAGGGTATATATTAGAAGAATTGGCTTGTTGTAAAGTGCACGGAACACTAGATGCCTAATCACATCTACAAGAACAGACTTTGCTTCCCCCCTGTCATCTCTAGCATGGAAGAAAGGCAAACTTCACTTCTTGCCTCTATCATATTTTTCATTATTATTATTTTAAAGGAACCCCTCTTTTTCCTTAATTCTTCTTAAATACTGACAGTTCAGGAATCCTCTCTGCTTCTACTTCCATCTTTCTTCGATTCAAGTGCCATCAGTTCACTGCTGTTGAGGGAGATTAACATAGCAGAATTGTCATTTCATCAGCTTCGTAAGGTTGGCAGTTTGGCAAAATTCCACAAGTCCTACGACATGTGGGGGAAAATTGCATCTGTTCATGATCAACTTGCCAGCACTTACATGAGCTGCCTAAAGTTCAGTGGTGGCTTATTTCAAGCAGCCAAAAAACTGTGGCTGCTCTGCATTTTGCTGGGAGTAAGTTTTTTGAACCTTACTGCACATCTTTTTTTTGGGAGGGGGGGAGAGCTTCATACGTATTTCTTGCCCTTCACTTTCATACTGAACAGCGCAAACACCCTGCTGATTCTATTGATTGTAAATCACAACAGAAGGAATGACACAGCGGATCAGTAGGCTGGCTATGCTCGTCACTGGAAATGTTTTGTACATGCAACTATAGTGATATGATAAGCTCATAGCTATATATATCAAAAGATTGAGAATAGTGACAAAGTAGGTGTGCACTTTTGCCTGTATAGAATTCCAACACATCTATCAGCATCCAGATATTTTTAACAGGCAAGCTCGACATGACATTGCTAGTCTGTGAAGTAAGACAATCCATGATATGTTTTGACTATTTCCTTTGTATATCTTCTCCCAAAGAACTCAGTCAAATAGTTTGTATATAGTTCCTAGGGAGTCTCACATAGCTCTCTTAAACAATTTTTTACACACTCAAGTTTTATTTCTGACTCATTTAATTTATATTAAAGAATGGCACTGAAGGTGGTTAAATATAAAAGGGATAAAATGCAAACAACAATAAAATCACCAAACTCCTAAATAAAACATTACTGAAGAACATAGTTTAAAGCTTAGAACATAATATTTAGAAACATGTACCGGTAAATAAAATGGAGTAAGCCAATTTAAATCCCAAGGTGTCAGCTACAGTATCTTATCCATCAAAAAGCATAAACAATATTTTTGTTTACTAGTAAAATGACTGAGGTGCTCTTAGCCTGATTTCTCGTGACAGGGAGTTCCAAACCTTGGAAGAACTTTTGAAAGAGCCTTTCATATTCTACAAAGATGGCAAGACATATATAGAGTCTTCTATTGCAGTTTTAAACTCTTGACAGTTTATTAAGGATAAATATAGCCTCCCAAATAGCCCGATTCCAAGTTGGGATTATAGTTATTGTTTGTAGATGGTGTTCTTTGTATTTAAACTCATGGATCATTACTTTGAAAACTATATAGGTTGTCCTTAACCATAATTGGGACCAGAATTTTGGTTGCTAAATGATGTGGCCATTAAGTGAATCATCACATCACTGGACCTTATTTTATGACCATTTTCACCACAATTGTTAAGTGAATTATGTGGTCATTAAATAAATTCAGCTTCTCCCTTTGCATGTTGAAAGTTGGCTATGAAGGTGGCAAATCATGATCATTTTACCACAGGACACTGCAACTGTGGTAAACGCAAACCAGTTGCCAAGCACCCAAATTGCAATTAACTGTGAAGGTGATAGGACAGTTATAACTCTGACAATGGGTTGTAAGCTATTTTTTCAGTGCTGTCATAACTTTGTCATAACTTTGAACTGTTGTTAAACAAATGGTCATAATTTGAGAACTACCTGTAGGCTTGATTTCAAAAAAGTTTTTCTCCTTCAGAAAGTTGACTTGCATTCCAAGCATCATTGTGAGTGACAGCAGGATTGAGAGATTGTGCTGACCGGTTTTATTGCTATTGAACATTTGTACTCAAAAGTTGGCATGATTTGCTATTCTGCACCACTGTTTTATCTTGCCATAGTATTCTCAAGTGGCAAACATGTATCTATTTCCATTAGCACATCATTATTTGCAATTCTGACCTCATGAAAATATGGATCTGAAATTTAACTGTTCAGATTACATTAACTGGTATCACCCCAGTATTTTATTGTCCCAAATAATATCTCTTACAGTCCAAAATTGTTATATTGTTTATAACAAATACAAAAATCAAAAGGTTTTCACTCCTAACATGCTAAAATGGTCACTGAAGATTGTCAATT
The DNA here is from genome assembly GCF_001527695.2 of Protobothrops mucrosquamatus. Taxonomy (NCBI): domain Eukaryota; kingdom Metazoa; phylum Chordata; class Lepidosauria; order Squamata; family Viperidae; genus Protobothrops; species Protobothrops mucrosquamatus. The sequence goes on along the minus strand of NW_015387471.1, from coordinate 141,825 downwards.
GGAAGGCAAATGCTGGTCATGTAGAGAGATGACCAGCAAAGTGAGGTAGATTTTAAAGGATGACAAAGTAAAAAAGAGATTACGGCTTAGCTGGTGCAAGTGTGGTTTTGTGGATCATATCTAAAAAATGTTGGATCCCAAAACTTTCAGGGCAAGCAGAACATTCTGAGGTTGGGGGGTTTTTTTGCATCCAGAATTGTCTATGTACCAGAACATTTCAAAGAGAAAGCTAAAAATGCAAGGAAGAGGGAAAAAGTAAAAGAAAAAGAGAAAAGGAAGAAAAATGATATGAAGAAGTAGCTTCCAATCTTTTTATAGCAGTTATAAGTACAAATATAAATTTACCTCTTACTCTATGGTTACAACATAATCTCTCTTATTTCTATAACCCATCCTGTCTAATCATCAAAACCATAAAACATATGTTCCTGTTTTTGTGTAACACAACAAGTCCATAAAGGGTTTCCACTCAACAATACATGAAGATGTTGTCTTTTCTCTTATCAAATAAATTAATTTAACCATCTCAGCTAGTTCCTTACAATAGGTCCTCAGACTTCTGACTCTTGCAGCATCCCAGTGTTCATGCGATTGTGATTTCCGATGTTCCCTGCTAACTTCCTACAATGTGGAAGCCAGCAGGAAGTTGGAAATCATGTGAGGCTCTTGTTTAACAGCCCACACACTACTCACCTAATGATGGTCCAGAGTCATCCAGCCAGCTTTGTGCTTGAGGGAGGACCAGAACTCATAGGTTCCTGGCTTATATCTTGGTGCCTTAACCACCACACCAAACTGGCTCTTTTGTATGACCTAGTGACTGCCTATTTTATACAAAGCAATCTCCAGAACTAATTTCTCTTTGAGCATTTAGTGACATTCCCTGAAAACATTTATGGAGCTGAATCCACTCTGTCCCTTAATTCCACTTGCAAGAGCCATTTAATTTTTTTTGTTAGCATCCTTTCAAAACAGGACAAGATTACTTGATTCCAAAGGTCACTTGGTGTCATTCTTCTTAGTGTTTTACTCTTTTTAATTGATTTTATCTTCACTTTTACAAAACCCAGTTTCTAAGTTCCTTGACTTTAAAGGAATTTAAAGTTCCTTTATTTCAACTCTTCAGATAAATCAGGGAATTGTATTTTTTGTACATTCTTCTTTTGTTGTGTTCAAAACTGAAACTAGGAAACTAAATAAAATTATGTGATAAAACAAAGAAAGGAATATGAATGCTTTTCACTATGTTCTGAGAATATGCACACATTTAATTAAAATGACCATTGAAATATGTTGTTTAGAAATGCTGACAATATAATTCAGGTTATCTCCTCTGATTTTGCCAAACAGTTTGTTTTGGCCCAAAGATGTTAGCGGGCTAGAGAGACTTAGAGCATGGAGGGAAAAGAGCCAGTAAAATAATATTGTTACTATTAGTGAAGAAAGGATCTGGATTAT
>NW_015387471.1:100458-139447 GCF_001527695.2 Protobothrops mucrosquamatus | reverse complement strand
CCCCCCCCCCCCCCCGTTGGATTGAATTGAGTGGGTGGGAATGGATTTAAGGGGGCATTTGGCTGCCTTCTTTCTCTGGAAGGAGGGCTAAGCGCAGGTACTGCTAGGAAACCCGGCTGTGGGCTTGCTGTGCCGAAGGGAAGCCTGGCAATTTCGGAACAGAATTCAACATTAGTTCGGAGGAGTATCCTGCTTTAGATGGCACCAGTCGGTCGTCTGCATCTAGGAACCGTCTCTGTAGTTTCTTTCCTCCCGTCTCTTCCCCTCTTTTATGGATTGGGCTCTGCGGATTATTATGGTTTTAGGAGCCACGGCTACAGCTTTCAGGGTCCCGAGGCCCCATTTTCACCAAGTCCCCAACGATCTGCACGGTATAAACCGCTTTTTAAAAGGAGGAGGCTAGATATAGCATCTGAAAACAGGCTGTTTCCACCCCCCCGCCCGCTGGTTTATCCGAACTGATTGTGTGTGCAGGATGAGTGTTGCGTGCAAAAATGCAAAGAGGTTATGTGCAACTTGAAACTCAACTGATGCAGCACACTCACCTGTTGGGATTCACCTGTGCAGCCACCCTTCATAAATATAGCTCTGCGGAGCTTTTTAATTATTATTATTATTTTTCAAAGGAGACTTTTAAGTGAGTTTTTGCAGCATGGATGGTCTCTATGGTAATGGGAGGGAAAAGATTTAGAAAATTTGAAGAATTTGTATTCAATGGAGAAGTTAAACATTAACAATGACAAAGCCATTTATATCAGACTATGGAGGTGGTCTGTTTTTTATTGAAGTACAGTTGGATTGGCACACTTATATAACAGTGAGGTCAGTTTAGAAAATTTATTTTCTAATTTGTAATCTTGAGTTAGCAGTTTCTAGAATATTTAGTGATAATAACATTGGTACAAGTAATCTTCCCAGAGGTTTTGCCAAGGAGCTCAGTTTTTATTTAATTGTTCCTTTTACCTTGTTCAGTTAGCTTTCCTAGATACAAGTAGTACAGTCCCATACGAGGTTTAACAAGTAAATACAAAAACAAGAGCAACTCTAGTAAGATATGTTTCAACTGGCTGGGAACGGGAGAATTTTGTATTCTTAAAAAGTTTTCTTATGTGCCACTGCAAGTATGTTTGACGTCTCTTCTGCTTTTGGTTTAAGCAATAAGGAGCCATATGGTGCAGTGGTTAGAATGCAGTATTATTGCAGGCTAAATGAAATTATGCTTGAGCAGGGGGCTGGACTAGAAGACCTCCAAGGTCCCTTCCAGCTCTATTATGATTCTAATCTGATAAACTCTGCCCCACAGTCTGGAGTTCGATCCTGACCAGCTCAAGGTTGACTCAACCTTCCATCCTTCCGAGGTTGGTAAAATGAAAGACCCAGATTGTTGGGGGCAATAGGCTGACATTGTAAACCACTCAGAGAGGGCTGGTGAAGCATTATGTACTGCTATATAAGTCTATGTGCTATTGCTATTGCTATTGAAGTTTTAAGTGGACGGTATGATTTCCAGTTCTTGTCATATTCATCCTGACAGTTAGGCCATCTTGTAGATGACTATAGTTCCCATTTAAAATGTGGGTTTTCAATGTGGGGCTGAGAAATGATTGGGATAGCAAGAGTCTTTTCGGTATGGGCATGTTATAAATCCCACTTGTTATGAAACTTCCTCACTCTGATTTTTATTTCCTTACCTATTTTCTTCATTCTACCTCCACCCACAGAAAGCAGTCTTTTCAGGCATAATGACAAAATGGAATTTCCATATTCAGTTGCAAGTGGCATCTGAAGATAGGAAGAAAGATGAACAGCAGGAGAATATATTGACTTCACATTGACTTGCAATTTCCCTAGTGTAATAGGTCTGGCTACCATTGGAAACTCAGTGATGAATTAGATGTGACAAGCAAGGTTTTTTTTTTCACTGTAGACTATAATACCAGACGAAAAGACAGAAAATGAAATACCAGACTATGACTCTGTTTTTATTTACTACTGCAATATCTGTTACAGAAGGCAAATGAGAGACTGAGTGTGCAGGTCAGTTGTAAAAGGCTATCAGGTATGACAGGTGATATTAGCACCAAATAATTTCCTCCTAACAATTCCAAATAATATATGAATTTCCCTCCTAAACCCCATTAAAAATCTACTGCCATTCAAATAATAAAATGAATAGAAAATAAATTTTCTACCTAACCTTTCCCTTCTATTTCAATTTTTTTTTGTCTGAAAGAAAATCTTTTTATTCCCCACAGAACTACAGTAACACCGATACTTCTGCAGTCTGATCTGATTTTCTGTTTCGTCTCCTTCAAGGCAATAGCAAAATAAAGATTTAAGGGACAGCCTTTGCAGGTGTTGTCAAGTCAGAAGCCCATCCCTTGTTACAAGTCTGCTGTCTTTCTATCTCTTACCATTTGCTTTCTCCAGTTCCCCATGTTAACATTTGAAAATATTCAGGGTAATACACTATGTCCAAAAAAGTCTTTTTTCAAGAGCTAAACTAAAGACACTGACATCTATTTATTGGCAGGTTTTTATAGCTTTCTTTTGTATTATGGCTTTCTATTGTAAACCTGCTTTATTTTGTAGAGAGAACAGAGGCTCTTCAGTAGTAAAAATACAAGATAGGTTTTTAACCAAGTTGCCAGTCACTATTGTATGAAAGAAATAAAGTAGAATAATTTTCCCCAGATTTCAGGGAAGTAATGAAAGATAATAAATGGCAAGATGATCCCTGTGAGCGTCATCCAAATGTTAGCAAAAAAGTGAGAAAAATGAATTGAATTCTTCCAACAGTAGTGAGGAGAAAGGGAAAGTAAGGCAACAAAGTACAACAAAGCAAAATTGAAGTTTTAGATTATTGAAAATGGGACAGCAAAAGAAAGACAAAGACAAGGAAGCTGACGCAAGGCCAGTCCTACCACTAGAGCAAATCCTGGGTGGTGGGTGATGGGTGGGAAATGGAAATAAGATACAGAAAAACAGAACAACGTGCTGCCATTTACCCTGGAGTACTGTCAGAATGCATGGAATAGGATTCCGCTCTTGTTAGCTTCTATACATGGACCATGATGGACTGTCTTTTGGTACAGGTGCAAAATATTTTTGGTTTGATGCCAGAACTTTTTTAAATAAAATTTTATTAACTTTCAAAAGAAGATAAAATACAAGGGAACAGAAATTAAGAAAAAAAAGGGGGGGCAGGGAAAAAAGCAATATATATATATATATATATATTCATCCTTCTCAAGATACTAGAAAACATATCTGTTCTAGGTTGAAAAACACATTAATGTTTGCAGTAAGTAGGTAGTAGTGGTTATGTGGGTAGTTGAGAGGAAAACTAGCGTTTGTTTGGCAACATTTTCAGTGTATCTGATCAATATTGATTTAATATCACTATTATAGGGCTGTACAATACTTTAGATTCAGTTATTATTTAGCATACAATGAGAACAGAAGTAAACATATAACACAATCCATATAAATATATACAAAACTTCTATAGGGGTATGGCAGTAGCCTCATAATTGGATGTCCAATTCAGCTATCCAGGCGATTGCCTCTGGCCTTGCTTTGGGCAGATCTTCTGGGGAACCATAAAATGCATGTCCTGGGCAATTTTGCACATATGTTTAATACTTTGTGTATTAGCAACAAGGGAAAACTTTCCATCCCCACTGATACAGGGCAGAGGTGCTTCTTCCAGTATCACACCTAATTCTGTCCAATTTCATCTAGATAGAGCAAGGCAGACCAAAATCAGGTGGCTTGGTAGAGGGATCACTAATGATCAAGCCGCAAGAAGATAAACCAAATGCTCAGGTATAGTACTATAGAAGATACCTTGCTCAATAGTAGTAACTGTGAGAGGGATCTCAGAGTCCTAGTGGACAATCACTTAAATATGAGCCAGTAGTGCGCTGCAGTTGCCAAAAAAGCCAACACAGTGCTAGGCTGCATTAACAGAGGGATAGAATCAAGATCACGTGAAGTATTAATACCACCTTACAATGCCTTGGTAAGGCCGCACTTGGAATACTGCATCCAGTTTTGGTTTGTAAAAAAGATGTTGAGACTCTAGAATAGAGTACAGAGAAGAGCAACAAAGGTGATTAAGGGACTGGAGGCTAAAATATACAAGGAACAGTTGCTGGAATTGTGTATGTCTAGTAGTTTAATGAAGAGAAGGATGAGGGGGGACATGAGAGCAGTGTTCCAATATTTCAGGGGCTGCCACAAAGAAGAGGGAGTCAAGCTATTCTCCAGTCCAAAGCACCTGAAGGCAGGACAAGAAGCAACAGATGGAAACTAACCAAAGAGAGAAGCAACCTAGAACTAAGGAGAAACTTCCTGACAGTTAGAACAATTAATCAGTGGAACAACCTGCTTCCAGAAACTATGAATGCTCCAACACTGGAAGTCTTTAAGAAGAGATTGGACAGCCATTTGTCTGAAATGGTATAGGGTTTCCTGCCTGAGCAGGGGGTTAGACTAGATGACCTCCAAGGTCCCTTCCAACTTCTTTTTTTTATTTTTTTTATTATTATTATTATTATTATTATTATTATTATTATTATTATTATTATTATTATTATTATTATTATTATTATTATTATTAATTGAATTTATATACCGCCCTATCTCCCTTACGGGACTCAGGGCAGTGAACAGGTGACAATAAAAACCACAATAAATATACACAAGTTTCTGTTCTAAAATCAAATTAAATAACAGGCCTGCTCTAAAAGTACCCCATACAAAACCCCCACTAAAACATAATCAAACTACGCCAGGCCGGCCGCATGGAATAGATGGGCCTTCAGGGCTCGGCGAAAAAGGCGCAGGTCCGCACAACTGTACGTAGGTCGGGGGGTAGGTCATTCCAGAGGGCAGGAGCTGCCACAGAGAAGGTTCTCCCCTGGGGGTCGCCAGCCGGCATTGTCTGGCCGACGGCACCCTAAGGAGGCCCTCTCTGTGGGAGCAGACTGGTCGAAGGGAGGTGTTTGGTAGGAGGCGGTCTTGCAAATACCTAGGTCCATTGCCACGGAGCGCTTTAAAGGTTGTTACTAACACCTTGAAGCGCACCCGGAAGGCCACAGGCAGCCAGTGCAGCTCGCGCAGGAGAGGTGTTACATGGGAGTATCTAGAGGCCCCCAGGATCCCCCGCGCGGCCGCATTCTGAACTAGCTGGAGCCTCCAGGTGCACCTCAAGGGGAGCCCCATGTAGAGAGCGTTGCAATAGTCCAGGCGGGAAACGAGGGCTTGAGTGACCGTGCGTAGAGCGTCACGATCCAGAAAGGGGCGCAACTGGTGTATCAGGTGAACCTGATGAAAAGCCCCCTTGGCCATGGCCGTCACATGGTCGTCTAAAGACAGCCGAGTATCCAGGAGGACGCCCAGGTTGCGGGCCCTCTCCGCGGGGGCTAATGACTCGCCCCCGATAGCCAGGGATGGAGCCAACTGGCTATGTCGTGACGCCGGAAACCACAGCCACTCGGTCTTGGACGGGTTGAGTTGAAGCCTGTTCCTCCCCATCCAGACTCGCACGGCCTCCAGGCACCGGGACATCACTTCCGCGGCATCGTTGGGGTGGTCCGGGGTGGAGATGTACAGCTGGGTGTCATCTGCGTACTGATGAAACTCCACCCCGAAACCACGGATGATCTCACCCAGTGGCTTCATATAAATATTGAACAGGAGAGGCGAGAGGACCAACCCCTGTGGTACCCCACAAGTGAGGCGCCTCGAGGTTGACCTCTGCCCCCCTGCCAAACACAAATTGCGTCCGGTCCGAGAGGTAGGAGGAGAACCATTATTACTATTACTATTATTATTATTATTACTATTATTATTATTATTACTATTATTATTATTACTACTACTACTACTACTACTACTACTACTACTACTACTATTATTATTATTATTATTATTATTATACCATGAACCATTCCTCTCTCCAGGCATTTTTTGGTTTAAACTGGGTGAATAGCTGTTTTCTATGTTGGCCTATGGGATTTCAGTCTTGTGATGGGATGTGCATTATCCAGATGAATAGGTAGTTTTTTCTTGTCCAGTGTCCTCAATTATAGCTGAATGAGAGTTTGTTGTCTTCTAATGTGAGGCGATATGATATTCCTAAGTACTGGTAACCAGTGCACAGGAGTGGGATGCAATGTGCCAGAGATGATACGTATTGTCTGGCGGAGTTGGTCATTGACCATTTGGGTGTGGGCGCTTTAAGCCACACACTGGCACAATATTGAGCTGTGGAATAAACCAAAGCCAAGGCTGTTGTTCGTAGAGTGTTAGCATCAGCACCCCAGGACATTCCAGCCAGTCTGTTTAGTAAATTGTTGCAGCTTTTCAATTTTGCAGCTGTTTTTTTTCCAGATATTGTCGGAAGGTTAGTGATCTGTCCAGTGTTACCCACAACTACTTCAGAGACTTATTACATTGTAAAATGCAGTTCCGGAACTTCACCAAAGGCTGGTAATTTGCATACCAATTCTATAAAAAAGATGCTTTAAATTATTTAAAGCAGCCATGTCTTTTTCTTGGGAATGGGTACTTCCGGGAAAAGTCTCTGTTGCTTTAAAGAAATGCAGATAGATTCTGTATTTGTGCTGCCATGCACTCTGAAGCATCTATTTAAAACTGCTGACCACCCTTAATGTATTGTATTTATTTGCATAGTTTTTCTCTTTATTTCCATTTTTTTGCCTTTGCCATTCATAAAGTGGATTCAATGAAAAAAATCTATTTCTTTTGGATACTTGGACTTTCTTTCTACCTAGTTTCTCTTTTATGAGATCGAATTCTAATCAGCCTTATGACATGGAATCATTCTAGCTGGAAAAACGGTACATTGAATTTAGACCTATTCTTTTGCAAGTATCTTTCTACTTTGAGCAATATATCCTTTATAGACTTGGGAAGTACAAGTAACCTACAAACACTCGTCTTATTTTTGGTGGAGAAAGTGTAATGAAACTTTTTCAGATTAGTGGATAAATTACAATAGCTAACATGGAGAGCAATATTTCAAAGCAAAAGAAGAAAAGTTAGGATATCCATGAAGAAGTAGAGGTATAAATGCCTTTATTGTGTGGAATCTATAGAACAGTGGATGTCAGAATAGATGGAAGAAACACTAAGGGTCTGTATAGGTTTGTGTGAAAGAAGCCATCTCAATTTTACAGTTTTATAGCTGTAGCTCTTGACATACTAGGCATTCTTTGGAACAAAAGCAAGCAAAAACACAGGAAACAGCAGTTTATTCCTGATCTATAACAACATTAACTCTCACTTTGGACTTTAAATAAAGTTAGAGAAGGGTTTCATTGCAGGAGAAGCTAATGAGAAAAAGAGCTCACAGTAGCAGGAATTCTTAAAAAGGAACATACTAAAAGCACAATTGCAAACAATTCCATTGAGAAATAAAGATGGAGCATAGCAGAAGAATTTGCCACAGCTATAGAAAAAGCTTAATGAAAATAAGAAAACAAAACTGACACATTTAGGAAATGGCAAGAGGACAGATCTCCAAGGGTACGAACAATTAATCCAGAATTCTTAAAAAAAAGTGTCTGAAAAGCTAAAGCTCAAAATAAGCTGAAGTTTGTGAAAGATGCTAAGATAAGAAAAGGAGCTTCTAAGTTCAAAATAAAAGAAAAAGAATCTATGTACCAGCTGCTCAGTGAAGATGGCACAATGTCAACAAGTTGGAAAGTAAAGACTGAGCTACTAAGTTCCTATTTTGGTACCTCCAGCAAAAGGAATCTGTCCCAACAAGAAGATCAGAATTAAGGAGAAAGATGAAAGATGACTAAATCTCTAAACCTCTGATCCCGGAGACTGGCCCACACTGGATCCTGCAACATTATCCTGGGATACGTAAGTTCGCCTTCATTCATGAGAAAGATGAAGTCTTGAAATAGATCCATGATGGCAAGCCTATGACACATGTGTCAAAGATGACTTGCTGCAATATTTTGTGTGACACACCAGTGTTCATCAACACCTGACAACAACTATTCTTAAAAGCACACCCTATTTTTGCACGATTTTTGGAGGCTGCGCAAGAATGGGGTATCCTTTTGCATGACCTCTGGACCCTCCAAAAGTGAGTTTTACTCATGTTTCATGTTTGAAATTATTTGATGGTTTTTTATATAATACATGGCATCACATATAATTGGACTGTATTTTGTAAAATAATAAATAAACATGAAAATAATTGTTTCTCTTTTGTTCTGGAGGGCAGTGACGGTGGTACACCAGCAAAGTCATGTTAGGCATTTTCTGAATTTTTGACATGGTGAGCCCAAATAGCTGCCATCACTGAAATACATGCAAACATGGTTAAGGAACATGCTGGCTTAGGAATTCTGGGAGTTGAAGTCCACAAGTCATAAAAGAGCCAAGGTTGCCTACCCCTGGTATATACTGTCCACCTTCTCTTAATTCTAGAGGAAAGGGATGTAGATATTACATTACGTCATCTCTCCATGTAGAACAGGGAGAGGTGGACCAGTACCGGGCCGTGGCATGCCAGCAACCAGTCCTCACAAACAAGCAAAGCCCCATCTGTGGGATGCAGGCAGCACACAAAACCATGTACCCTCTGATCCACGGAAAAATCTCTCTCCACAGAACCAGTCCCTGGTGCCCAAAATGTTGGAGACCTCTGATGTAGAAGGTTTTATGTGCTCCCACTCCCGCATGTATAGGTGGGAGCAACTTCTCTATCTTTACATTATATTGGTATATATCAGTGGTGGCGAACCTATGGCACAGGTGCCAGAGGCGGCACTCAGAGCCCTCTCTGTGGGCATGCCGTCGCCCAGTCGTAGGCCTTCAGCTGGGTTTTATAAAACCTTTTCGCTTCAGGCCTCTGCCGCCGTGTGCAAAAAAAAAAAAGTTCAATCAATCAGTCAATTTCAACTTCTTGGGGAAAAAAAAGATCTTGCAAAGTTGGAATTGATTGATTGAACTTTTTAGTCCCACCCAGTCTGCCTTTACCACTGCGGCCACGCCCACCCAATGGGCCACGCCCACCCAATGGGCCACACCCACCCAATGGGCCACACCCACCCAGCACCCGACGATGCATAAGTGGGTTTGGGTTGCAGTTTGGGCACTCGCTCTCTAAAAGGTTCGCCATCAGTGGTATGTGTATTTTTATTTATATTGACCACCAGGAGGCAACATATGACCAATTTCATCTTATATTGCTATTCCTGAACACATGGGGATATGACATAATGATATATCTGTATTGCTGCTCTGAAAGTTTAATGGAAAGTGGACTATATGTCCAGTAGATTCTATATATCCTTTTCTGCACCTGGGCCTGGAGAGCTCCTAAATCAAATGCACTGCATCTAGAGTGCAATGGTTCATAAATTCAATTCCTACTGAAGGGTTTGAACCCCTTAGAAAAAAATGTTTAAATATGTCCAAAGAAATACAAACATTTCTTCTGAGAGACAAATATATTTTCTCCAGTGTGATGCTATTTAAAATGAAAATATTGAAGTAATTGGTATCCCAAAGTCATATAACAAATAGATGATAAAGCAGGCATAAAGTAAGATAGAAGGAAGGTGAATAAGATTGACCAAAAGGAACCTGGAAGATGGAAAGAAGATAAAGAAAATGGAGAGAGATAAGATGACTTTTTGAAAAAACAACCATGCAGTATAACCAACTAAAAGGGGGCCACTGATTTGGGGCAGAAGGAACCAACAATCTTTGGGATGCCTTATCTTATTTGCAAGTGCAAGAACATTACCCCAGGACATCTTATTTCCTAGGAGACAATTTTCAAAACAACTGCATTTTTAGAAATTCTAATTAAAAACAAATTTTAATGCCACTAAGGTATTGCTTTAACAGCTGAAATGGATAAGAGAAGGAAATGATCACAATAGTGCTCAGCTACACCTCTGAAGTACTCGACATACTCCTATATATGTAGAAAATCAGAATATATCAAGTTATACTCAAATAATTAACTAATTAACAACAGATTGGACTGAATGCAATATTGTGATATCTGCACCAGATAATAGTTAAAATGAGTTTTCCCTCTGCAGTTATACCGTAATGTCTCAATAGATGTTGAGATTATCTGAAGTAGCACCAGGCAAGTGAGTCATAACTTGCATTTGCAGCTACCAGTAATCAGATGATACTTAATGGAGGGTAAAGCAGAGGTCAGAGAATGACTTATGCTGTCAATCACAGGAGGAATGTTGCGATCTTGTGATCTTTTCATCCAGTATCTTTCCATCCTTCTAAACAGAATATGCAATTTTGGCATTTTCCCCTACATCTGGCCTTAAAGTACTCAGGACTGTATAAATTAGTGCTGGCAAGGAATACAGTATTCCAGCCTCCACAACAGAAATGTTCATGGGAGGACACAGGCATTCGGAGAAAGTCTTTTAGTGGTGCAGCAAGGGAAACAGGAAGACTGGCCAGCCAGCTCATCATGCTAATTGTGTCTTTTCTTGGGATGGTGCTACAGCTAAGGATGGCAATCATAAAGTTCCAGGAAAAGCTGCAGCTGTTTTTTTTAAAAAATGTAGCTATGTGCTATATCAAGGGTGTCAAACTGCTGGCCCGCGGGCCAGATGCGTCACGCCGAAACCGAGCCCACCCCAGCAATGGGGGAAAAAGTCGCAATACATCGCGACATATAATGTGGTGTTGCGAGTTTGACACCCCTGTGCTATATACACACCTCATCTTTTTCTCTTAAAATCCAAAATGTTCTACAGAGCTAACTGATGCTATTGTCAAAAAGGTGTTCTGTTTCTTGCATTGGTAGGCATTGAAGAGGCAGGAGTAACAACAGGTACTTCTTTATTTGCAGCTAAACAGAACTCAAGACAAGATGGCTCCGCCCCTTTTTATACATTCACCCTGGGGCGTTGTGAGCCAATGAATGCAACGTATTTTCCCGCTCAAATGCATCCTAGTCAGCCCTTGCAGACAGCAAGTCTGGCCCAGTAGCCATGTGGTCTGCTGTTTCAGGGCAGCTCCCTGCACCTGTTCCCAATTAAGCTCAGTACATAACACCCCTCCCCTCCTGGTTCTTTAACACACACACAACAAAACATAATAGCAATCAGTAGAGTTTGCCATTACTCTTATAATAATAATATCAACAAACCTGTTACAAGGAATATGTAAACATTCCCCTTTTCCACACATACATAACATCATAGTACTAAGGCAATTCAGTCTCAAAAGACATACACAAGCATTTCAATTGCAATAAAATACAAAGCATTAAATTCACAAGGCCTTGCAGCTTGTCTCAGAGCAGCAATGAAATCAGCAGCGGACTCCCCTGGATGCTAGTCCCGCTGTTCAAAAGCATGTCGCCAAGTTATGACCGATAGCTTCAGCTCAAAATGTTCTTTGAGCATTCTTTTCAGCTCCGCGTAAGCAATGGACTCCAAGGGTGCCGGAGCAACCAGGTTTTCTGCAATATCAAAAGTTTATTGACCACAAACGCACAGCAGCGTCACAGCCTTCAGTCCGTCCTCCCGAACCTGGTTGACTCTCAGGTAATTCTCCACCCTAGCAACGTAGGAGCTCCATCGTTCTGGATGCTTGGCGTCGAATTCAGAAAGATGACCAATCTTCGCCATGGTGGATCTTTGGCGGCCTTTTCAATGCCTCATGCTCCGCAGGCTTTCGAAGGGGTTCCAGGACGATTCCTTGCGGCACTCTCCTCCAGCATTTTCGTACTGGCAGGCAGAGCGAAGGAGGTTGGAATGCCGTACTTCTCAGCGCTTCTAGGCTTCCCTTGGTGAGTCAGCCCTTGAATTTACGGCAGCACAATCCCACCTTCATCGCCAATGTTCTGTTTCTTACGTTGGTAGGCACTGAAGAGGCAGGAGTAACAACAGGTACTTCTTTATTTGCAGCTAAACAGAACTCAAGACAAGATGGCTCCGCCCCTTTTTATACATTCACCCTGGGGTGTTGTCAGCCAATGAATGCAATGTATTTTCCCGCTCAAATGCATCCTAGTCAACCCTTGCAGACAGCAAGTCTGGCCCAGCAGGCCACGTGGTCTGCTGACTATTTCAGGGCAGCTCCCTGCACCTGTTCCCAATTAACCTCAGTACATAACAAAAGGGCCCTAATTATTCTTGATAGGGGGCATCTAAGCCTTCCTCCCTATGCCACAATCTAAGATTTCATCCTCTAAACTTGGCATTTTCGAGTAGGAGATACAGAAACATAGCCAGCCGTACCAACAGGCTGAAGAACAGCTTTTATCCATGGGCTGTCAGGCTTCTGAATGGGACATAACTTTATAACTTTATGCATGACAGACTCGTGAGGCCAGTGTGATGTGCAATTAGTTCACAGGGTGAAATAAGTTGGGGGGGTTGTAGTCACTGTGAGTTTGTGGTGAGGGGGGGCACAGAGGGAGGCTCAGCCAATTTCACTGTATACATGTTATACTTTGATAATAAAGGGTTTGTTATTATTATTTATTTTTATTATTTTTATTTTTATTATTTTTATTTTTATTTTTATTTTTATTTTTATTTTTATTATTATTATTATTATTATTATTATTATTATTATTATTATTATTATTATTCTGCAGAGTACGACATTTAGGCAGTTTTTAATGCATATTTTCTTCTCATTTTTCCTATTACTTTCTCCTATTGGTATCTTAGGATTTATCACTGTTGTTTGTATGTACACTGCGGGTTCATGCACCAATTCCTTGTGTGTTCAATCACACTTGACATTAAAGAATATTCTATATTCTATTCATTTTCTCCTGCATGGTTGGGGGCAGCCTGGGAAAGGGCAATTGGGAGGTTTAATAAAACTCATTTACGATTGGCTCCTGATCTACGTCAGCCATCTTTGTTTCTACCTTGAACAAAACAAAATACTGCCAATTTTGATTCAAACTGTTCTAAGGGCATAGAGTTCATGTTTCCCATTTCTAGATCAATGCAATAATCTGAAAGCAAATAATGCAGCTGTAAGGAGAGATTCCCTAGATATCCTAAACAAGTAGGCTTTTATCACCATTATAGAGCAAAAGTGGATTTTAACAACAACAACAATAATAATAATAGAGTTGGAAGGGATCTTGGAGGTCTTCTAGTCCAACCTGCTGCTCAGGCAGGAAACCCTATAACATTTCGGACAAATGGGTGTCCAATCTCTTCTTAAAAACTTCCAGTGTTGAAGCATTCACAACTTCTGGAGGCAAGTTGTTCCACTGATTAATGTTCTAACCATCAGGAAATTTCTTCTTAGTTCTGGGTTGCTTCTCTCCTTGATTAGTTTCCATCCGTTGTTTCTTCTCCTGATTTCAGGTGCTTTGGAGAATAGCTTGACTCCCTCTTCTTTGTGGCACCCCCTGAGATATTGGAACACTGCTATCATGTTCCCCCTGGTCCTTCTCTTCATTAAACTAGACATACCCAATTCCGGCAACTGTTCCTTGTATGTTTTAGCCTCCAGTCCCCTAATCATCTTTGTTGCTCTTCTCTGTACTCTTTTCTAGAGTCTCAACATCTTTTTTACATCATGGTGACCAAAACTGGATGCAGTATTCCAAGTGTGGCCTTACCAAGGCATTGTAAAGTGGTATTAATACTTCGCGTGATCTTGATTCTATCACTCTGTTAATGCAGCCTAGCACTGTGTTGGCTATTTTGGCAGCTGCAGCACACTGCTGGCTCATATTTAAGTGATTGTCCACTAGGACTCCGAGATCCCTCTCACACTTACTACTATTGAGCAAGGTATCACCTATACTATACCTGTGCATTTATTTTTCTTGCCTAAATGTAGAACCTTACTTTTTTCACCGTTGAATTTCATTTTGTTAGATAGCGCCCAATCTTAAAATCTGTCAAGATCCTTCTGTATCTTAAACTTATCTTCTGGAGTGTTAGCTATTCCTGCCAGCTTGGTGTTGTCTGCAAATTTGATGAGTTCCCCATCTGTCCCCTCATCCAAATGTTAAAACATAAGGGATAAAGTTATCCCTTGATAGGGTTTCAATATAATATACAGATTGTATAAACTGGCAAAGCCTTTGGGAAAGAAATTCTAAATTAACTAAGGTGGTGGCTTACAAAGAAAACCCATTTGGCAGGTTTGTTACCAAATTAAAAGGGGTTTTGTTTTCTTCTGAGTCTCCAGCCTATTTCTCAAAAGGGGTTTTGTCCTTGTGCATTTAACAAGGACGGCTATAGGCTGGGACAGAACACATGTACAGGAGGCAGCGAGTTCATGGGGGCTGCTAGCCCTGCCCTCCAAGCAGCAGATGGAAGCAGAGGCACGGGGAGGGGAGGAGTTGCCGCCACTCACATCTCCTGCGATTCAAAGATGAAGCATCACTCCCTGTTTTAAGCTCCACCTTTCACTGGTGTTTTGGAGCTATCCTCTGGGGCTTATTTTTGGGATAGGGCTTATATTAGGAGCACCCTAAAATCATGCTAGGGTTTATTTTTTGGTTGGGTCTTATTTTTGGGGAAACACAGTATAATTTATCTTTTGCATTTCCTCCACTAAGGCTCCAATCTCTAGTGATTCCTTCTTTAAATACTGTGTCCACTGAATCAGCTTTATAAGTAGTAACACATTGACTTGTTACCTTACGAGCTTGCTGAATTTCCCTGGATAAATTCCTGCAAGTCAACTCTGCAAACTGCAGCAAATTGTAGATTCTTAGATCAGATAAAGAAGCCTCCAGCTGAATCAGAAAAAAATTGAGCCACATGCTCCCGTTATTAATGTTGATTGGATTGTATAATGTTTATTGGATTATATTATTATTAGGGTAGGGAAAACAAACATGTTTTAAATATGTGATTGAAAGGATAATGTAGGTTAGTTGACACCAGCACCTTAACTGTGCTTTGGAATGGTTGGAAATTGATCAAAGAGAGAAGCAACTTGGAATTAAGGAGAAACTTCATGACAGTGAGGTCAATCAACCAGTGGGACAGCTTGCCTCCAGAAATCGTGGGCGTTCCATCACTGGAGATTTTTAAGAAGAGGCTAGACAGTCACTTATGTGAGATGGTATAGGTTCTCCTACTTGAGCAGAGGGCTGGACTAGAAGAATTCCAAGGTCCCTTCCAGCTCTATTCTATTCTATAACCTGCTCCAAAAGTCACCCAGTGGGCTTCATACCTAAGGCAAAACTGGAACTTACAATTTCTAGCCTGATGCCTTCCCCAGTATACAAAACTGGCTCTCTCTACTACAGTGGACAATAGAAAAACCAAAGCTTTCTGTTTAGAACAAATGGCAATTCTATTATTCTTAATTACTTTTGTGCCTGTATAGAGAATATAAATATCATTCCTAGTTTGAATGGGAAACATAAAGGGAGTACAATATTATGAAATATTTGGTAGTTGTGTGCCTTTCTGAATTTTTATATATTTATATGTCACAGTTTTGAGCTTGAATTATGCTAGGAAATATAGTCCAAACTGGGCAGGATATATCTATGACAAATGTCAGGAATTAGGACCACTGGAGGGAATGAGAAATTAGATGTTTTATCCATTTGCTTCTCATAGAAATTACAAATTACAGACAATGTAAAGACATTGAGAGATTTTGGTAGAAGATGGGGAAATTTACTGCATTCAATGGTCAGTCCATGAAAACACTTTACCTATAGAAAACTAATATTGACTAATTGATTAGATAACCGATCAAAGTAAGATCAATCAAACAAATTGCTACACTTCTTACGTACTGTACAACATGATACAATTTGGCCACACTTAAGGTAAAGGAATCCTTTGAATCTAAAAGTAAAAGTTGTATGCACAACTTATCAGAATGACCAAGATGTTTAATTAGATGTGAGGTTAAACATGTCAGGTAGGCATGATGTAAAATGGACAGTTTAATAAAACAAGAAGATGATTTCAATGGGATGCCTTTGTACGTCTCCTCTAAGATCACTGATGGAATCAGGTTGGACCATGTCAAGGTTAAAGCCCTACTTAATTTGGGAATAGTAATTTGGTTAAGGTAGGTCATCTATAAGAGATATGAAGGCTACTTAAAAAAGACCACTTTGGGGAGGACATCAGATCAGTTTAAATGTCAGTGTTCTTGAGGCATTGCTTGACTGCCTCTGCACAGCGTTCTTGCTATAGCATGCTATAGCACTCGAATTAATAGAAATCCCAGAAGTTTCAGTTTTTATATATCACTTTTGTTTTAAGAGGAAACAGATTTATTGGAAAAGATCTGAGGAAAAAAGCTGTTTAGCCTAGTACGTAAAAATAAGTATCCAGGCATTGAGAGATTAATTTAGTATATTCCGCTTGCCATTGCACAACCTTCTTTTGCATTCATTCTCCTCAGCTATCCATAGTTACGTAATCCTTGGAATCATCCCCCAGCCCCCCATGTCAACTTTTTACTGTTCCCTGCGTCTTCAACATCATCTCATCCCTAGCACGTGACAGTGCAGATCCATATGCTGTGAAAAATGTCATATAATTTGCTTTCTGCACAACAAGGCTAGGACGTGTTCAACCACATCCCACCTTTTTAAGCTGCACAGTTGAAAATAGTGGATTCAAGGTTGCAAATTGGACAAGGAAGAAAGAAAACAGTTGGCTCCCTCTTCCTAACACTTAGTCATTCTTATTTATGATGCTTCCGTACTTAACAATGACAGAGATCCAGTTGGTGGTGAAATGCATGACTGAGCTGAGAGCAGGTGGAAGATAGTAGCTGTTTCATTACTGAATATATATTTGGACTTCATACACGATCATATGTTTCTACCTCATCTTTCCTGCATGAGCTCCTACTCTTGGCACTTGTGCTTTGTGTTCATTGTGCTGGCAAGTGACTAATTTGCTCTTAACAGGCATGATAATTCACAACATTTTTCACAGAAAAATTGAGGTATTTCTTTTAATAAGAAATGTGGGCAATAGTTTTATTCGAGCAATAAGCAAGCAGGTTTTCCTCAGACAAAATGAAGTTTTTACTCCAAGCAAATGAAACTGGGATGCCTGAAAGGGCATCTTACCCTATGGAGGATAAGACTTGCTTTGGTGAGTTTTCTGTTTTTTGTTTTTTTTTGCTTATGACAATCCACTAACAAAGGCATGTGGATTAACTGAGTCTTATAAGCAATGTGTGAAAAGTTAGTAATATATAAATAGTTGTTGTAATATAGCAAAAATAGGAAGTTTATTAAGATTAGCTGGGCTTTGCATCTGAGTTTGTGGGGTGAAGCATAAAAACTATTTACTTGTAAGATCTATATGGCTGCCCATCTTAAACAATTTTGACCAGCTCATAATTCATAGTACTGGGGGGAAAAAACTGAATTAGAAGGCAGAAAAGACACATAAAGTGGAAACACAAATGATAAGCCAAAATCATCACCTGGATTAGGACTATTTATTGGATTTACAAAAACAGTTTGCTAAAGCCTTGAAGAAATTTTTGGGATGGGAAAAAGAAAAAATGAAGAGAGATCAAATCCTATCACAATGTCTGAATGAATTAAAGGTGAAAACTATTAGGAAGAAAAGGAAGGAATTCAAGGTTGGTTTGTTTGACCAGGGTTAAAATAAGATATACTTCTATAAAGCTCTGGTAATCCTTTACAGACTTTATGTTGATGCCATGACTGAAAATGATTTATGGATTTGCATATGGATAGGTAATGGGTAATGGGAAAAAGAGGTATTTGTTCTTAACCTTAGAGACTTTAATCAGTTTGTTTATACTTGTGAAAAAGATTGGAAGTCACTTCTTTAAATATTTTTTCTTACTTTCTCTTTTTTCCTCCTTGCACCTTTTATTCTTTCTTTCTATCTCTCTTTTTCTGAGTTTAGTTTCTATTTGCTTTTACTATTAAAATCAAAATTTTCAATAAAAATATTTTTTAAAAAAGAATCTCAGAGAGGTGTCTCTTTGGGGATCAACCTGTTAGTGCAAAAAGCTTTGGGGCTTAAACAAACACATGTATTGATTGGAAACTTTTATATCTAAACTTGACTTAATCATCCTCCAATATTCCTTTTATTTTGAAAGGTTTTGATGTTGATGAAAAGAGAAATAGTTCCCTTTCCTGCAAAAGGGGAATATCAATTAATTGTTCTCGGATGATTCTTTAGTTTCTCTCCACTTACTTACAATGTCACCTGTGTCGGGGGGCGCTTGTAGTGGCCTGGGTGGGGCTGGGGGGATCCATTGTCTCCAGCCGAGGAAGGCGAGACCAAGGCAAGCACCATACCCTTGTCCACCAGAGGAGCCTTGCTGTCCCTCTCAGGCCATGCAGAGGACCCCCCGTGATGCAGGCTTCCCGGAGCCCTGGGCAGTGGAGGGCAAGTGCCCAGTCCAGCCTTTCCCAAGGGGGCACCCGACTGCGTTTACCTCCCCAAGGCTGCTGCTGATTAACTTGCTTTCCTTGGCCAAATTGCTCATGGTGTGTGTGGGAAGGCAAAATGACTGGGTCAGAGGGAGGTCCCTCTCCCCACGAGGAGACCTGGCTTTGTAACCAAAGCATCCTCAGCGATGGGATGGGAGACCACCAAGAGAGGTCAGGAAGAGGAGACAAGGGGATGACAAAAGGGCAGCAGGGCTGCTCCTGGCCAAGTGCTAGGGCAGGACTTCCCTCAGACCCTTCCTCCCTCTCATTATAATATTCCCTTCCTTCCTTCTTTCCTCCCTCCCTCCCTCCCTCCCTCCCTCCTTCCTTCCTTCCTTCCTTCCTTCCTTCCTCTTTTCTTCTTTTTCCTTCCCTCTTCATTCTCCTTTGCTTCTTCTTCCTTTCCCTCTTTCCTTCTTTTTGTTTGTCTTTCCTCTCTCCCTTTCTCCTTTCCTGTCCCTTCTTGGATGCTCAAATGCAAAAGGGGAAACATTTCTCGATGCCTCCTTGCCTTGTGATCAAATGCAACTTTTGCTAGTAGTCTGTGGCCACTTAAAAGACTGAGAACAAACCAGGCTCAGTTTATCCCATGCTTGCATTTAGTGGGGGCGTCCACAGACAACAGTACAGCAAAACTGTCAAAATGATGGCTGCGATAGTTGATCAAAGCTCCTCTGTTTTTTATGTGCAACAGCTTTAGCATTTAGGAATAGAGGTACGTTAGTTGCTTTCTATTAATACATAATCCTTAAAAGAGTCTCCTGTAGGGACCCAGCCATGGTCTAATTCAGACTGGAAATATAGCAAAGGAACATATTTCCCCCCACTCTGCTTTATCCTGTTTCCCCCACTGGAAATGGCTGTTTGCAACACAGAAGGAGAGGATACTTTCCTAAGAGTTTACAGTTCAAGAATACCAGTGTTAACTTGGATTGCCAATAAAGTGCTGTCTGTGACAAAAAAACCCACAAAACTGCTTTCTCCTTTAAGCCCAAATCTCAATGGATCCAGGACTGAATCAGAACTGCATGAACTGGGGCATCTCCAAACAAGTTGCCTCTCCTTCCTTCCCTCCTTCCCTCCTCCCTCCCTCCCTCTCTTCCCTCCCTCCATCTCACCCTCCGTTCCTTCCTTCCTTCTTCCATTCCCCTTTCCTTCCTTCCTTCCTTCCTTCCTTCCTTCCTTCCTTCCTTCCTTCCTTCCTTCCTTCCTTCCTTCCCATTCTCTTCTCTCTCCTTCCTCCACACTCAGGAAGGGGTGATGGGAGAGGGAGAGATTGCCAGTGCTGTCGCTGTCCATGCTGCCGTTGGCTGTTGCTATCCCAAGCAGATGGGTGGGAGCGGTCCCGATGAAAGGGAAGCCTCGTGGCTGCAAGGCTAGGTCAGCGAGTGGGCCATGGAGGTGCTGGTGGGGGCGGCGGCACTAATCTATAACCTGGTTGCATCCATCAAAGCCAGAATGCGGTCAACCTTAGATCCACGAGGAAGCTCTGGAACCAGCAAGGAACTGCCCTACCGCCTATGCTCCGCCCCCTGGGTGTGCGCACAGGAGATGGCCAGCGCCGGCGTCCTGGGTGAAGTCAGCCCGTGGGGCAAGCCAGCAGGGATGTCAGGGGGCAGGGTGCCTGTCACTGATTCCAGGGCTGCCCGTGGATCTAAGGCTGAGCGCGTTCTGGCTTTGATGGATGCAACCAGGTTGTAGATCAGTGCCCGGTCGGCCTGGGCTGGGCCAAGGTGGTGCGGGCTGGTCCTTCACTGTTTTCAGAGCAGATCCCCAGGCCAGATGGAACCACGTGGTGGGCTGGATCCGGCCCTCGGGCTTTGTGTTTGATATGTCTGCTTTAAAGAGACATATTGCAACCTTTGTCATTTAATAAATTGTATTCTTCCAGACAGTTTTATAGAATTGTGAAAGGCGCTGAAGCATTGCAGCTTTTTTTCTAGCTCTGCTGGTTCTCATACAGTAGCATATTTTCAGAGTTGAAACTGATTGAGAGCAAAATTTAGATTCCCACTGATCAATACTAAATTCTATGCTTTGGTGGAATTGTGGACCAATTGTAATTTATTCATATATTTACTTGATTTGTATGCTTCTTGTTCTAAAAGGCTTAATTCTAATGATAGCTTAATTTAAAGCTTTAAAACAAGGCATATCTCCTGGATAAAAAGCTTTATAAACTAAACATTTTACGAAATAAATAGCAGACTACAATTGATTCCTTTGAAAAGCACTGCCAGGATCAAAAGAGAAGATCAACTTCTATTCATGCTGCATCGACTCAGCCTTATGATCCACTAGGCTCAATGAAATTTATTCCCAGTTGCATAAGGTTCTACTGTACCCTAATTTGTACGATTAATAATGACTGTGGAGTTTGGCTACTAAAACTGCATCATATTATGGATTAAGATTCCAATCTAGTCCCTTGTAATGGATCAGTCAGATATTAAAATAATCTCAATTCCAGGCAAGCCAAATAATCATTTGGGTTCCTCAATTAATTAGATATTGACAGGTTTTGGAATATCATTTTTCTAAACCTCCACTGTGCTTATATTTTATAAACTAATGAAAAACCAAAGAAATAAATTCAATGTTTGTTATGAAGAAGAATGGAAATGCTAGCCAGTCAATTGAAATTGGAAAATCTATTGTCTTGCTGAATCTTTCTTCCATTAATTTGTGTTAAGAAGAAAAATTGCAGTATTTTGAAACAGCTTGATAAGTTCACAGAAAGGTTACAGTGATGGGAGGAGAGAGAAAGAGTGTGTGTTGCAAAATCCACACATGAAAAATTAATCAGTATTCTCTATATATGAACTGTATCTTATTTATTGCAGGGAGAATAGTACAAAGTCTGAAAATATGGTGGTAATGCAATATAATGCAGAGATTACAGGAAGCTGCTAAATCTTCCACCAATAGCAACAAGACTATATAGGGAATGTGATTTTTGAAAAAGTCTCCAAAATTGAAATATTTCCCCTATCAAACAATCTTACTCTGATCGCCTCATAGTCTGAATAAAATTTAAACACCATTCTAAATTACAGATAATGGTAGTTCTCTCCCATGTAATCTACAGAGAATTTTTTTAAAAAAAAGATTTAGTGACTGATTTTTTTTTCATAATAGAAACTGACCAAACATTTTCCTCTTTCCATACCTGTTCAGAGATATAGTCAAGGAATTACAGAGGCATTCAGAATGGAACATTAATTGTTAAATACTGTATACATACAACATTTCTATATATTTTTATATATAATAATTTGAGGGTTGGCAATAAAAACAGGATGAAAGAACTATGAAATGTATTTCAGGCTTCTAATAAAATCAATTTTCATTACGTATATGGAAGAACAGGGAAAGAATACTGTATATCCAATAAAAGGAGGCATAGGAGCATAACAGGTATAAAAAAACATAGAGGGACATTGTGTGTGTTTCTGTGAGGTTAAGTGTGAATACAATAAACTAAAATGATCTAAGCTGCTAGATATACAGTAAACAATTCTATAGAGCCAGACTAGAGGCGGGCTGAGACTAAGATTGTGTGCTAAGCACAATCCAGAAGCCATCATCTGACAAATTTTGGAGCACTGTGTCACAAAATCTGGCAACTTATGAGTATTTCTTTTTATAAAAGGGAGGGGAAATAAAAACATATTAAAACAAGCATGTTTTAATAATTATCTTTATTTTGCTTATTTTTAATACAATTGTAAATTAGACTCATTTCACAGGTGTCAGCATTGGTTTGATAATTGATTTATTGAGAACTGCTTCTTGCACTGAAAATATGACACCCTATCATTATATAACTGTAAATAAATAAGAAACTCTTATGAGTCTAATTTTAGATCAGATTTGTTTATCAAGATGTTTTCATTCTTTTCCTTCCTAAATGCATCAGATGTACACTGTATTTATCTCCTAATTGGTTAGATGTAGACAACAAAATATTGGTTTGTAAAATAGTCTCTAGATTAGAATGTTATAATTTGCACAGAACAATGTTCTTGATGCTCCTGAGCTATAATTCCTAGCAACCTTTAACATTGCTTATGCTGGATAATACAGTTAAACTGTGTTGAAAGAAAAATCTTCATCAGGGTCCAGTCCAAGCCGGGAATAAACAACATGGAGATTGCTTTAGAAAGAAGGTTGTAGTTTATTGAAGAGGAGAGCCAGACAGAAAGATGGCTCTGGTAGTACGGGGTGGGTTTTTATACCTTCTTGAGCTTTTGTTTGGAGTTTTTCCTGTGGCATGAACTTTGACCTGAGTCTGAGTGTGCCTTTCTGGTATTCTGATGGTGGTGGGTTAATCCTATTATGTCCCAAAGGTCATATCCTGCTTCCCTGGGTCTGTGGCTGATGACTGTTGGATTTTTTGGTGTGAGGGATTGTTGATTCTAGGCATCTTTCTTTCTAATCCCAGCTTCCTGACTCCAATCTTTCTGACAAGATTATCACATCTGCATTTCTGCAGACCTGGTTTCTGTTTGGGGTTGAGAGACTTGGGGGGGGGGGGTTAGTTGGTTTCTTTCTTTAAAATCCTTTGGGGAAATATATTCTGCCTTTTTAATATTTCCCAAAATATTTATTTCTCTGGATTCTTCCCACAACTGAATCCAGCAATATTTGGAAGGTCACAGAATGCTCACACATGTAATGATAGTGCCTATCAGACTGAATTAGGTGCTTTTTCTGAATATGTAAATCATCTTCTAGTCCTTCTCCTTTTTTTCTGATCAACTAAATGTTGATCCATTAGTTGTGACGGAAATTGGCTTGTTGACCGAGCCTGACATCAGAGTCTGGGAGAGTGACTAGCCTGAGGCAGGACTAAAACTCAGTCTCCTGGTGCCTTAACCACTAGATCAGTGGTTCTCGACCTTTTTAATGCCGCGACCCCCAACCGGTCGTAAGTCAAGGACTAAACCGGTCGTAAGTCAAGGACTAAACCGGTCGTAAGTCGAGGACTACCCAACCGGTCGTAAGTCGAGGACTTTCCCTGCCCGGGAGCGCCGCGCATGCGTGGTTCCGCCCCCTGCGCCGGCCGAGGCGTAGGTGGCAAGCGGCAGAGACGGAGCAGGCTGACCACCAGCTGGCCCAGCCCAAGGGAGATAAGGCACCCGCCGGAAAAGGGAAAAAAATGACAGACAAAAAAAAATGGCGGACAAAAAAAATGGTGGACAGCCTTGCTTGGCGACCCCCGTGAAATGGTCGATCGACCCCAAATGGGGTCCCGACCCACAGGTTGAGAACCACTGCACTAGATTAAGGGAGGGCAATTAATTTTTTCAAGGGGCCACATGAGAAACTGGAGCTATTGTGGAGGGCCGAACCAATAGCTCCTGGCTACACTCTGCCTGTTCACCAGCAAGGCTGTGCTTCGATCGAAGCGGTGGTAAGTGGCCGAACCTGGGTCCCTTTACCCGTTGACTGCTGCTGCTGCCTCCTCAGGCTCTTCCAGGTGAAGGATGAACATTGCACAAGGACAAAAAGGTAGTTTCTCTCCTTGCCCTCCCGTGGCCGCCAGCTGACTGAAGGAATGCATGGCAATTGCACAGAGCCAGAGCCAGCTTGGCTTCTTCCCTTGCCTCCTGCAGCACACTTATTTAGATTTGGGGACAGCCAAAGGGCAGATGTGGCCCAGGGCTTGTAAAACATCTAGGTCTGCGCTAGACCGAACAGGTCTCCAAAATATGTAAATATTCACACTATGTAAATATCAGCTACAATTGAGAAAGTCAAGAGTTTTTACAGAGACACTCATTTTTTATTTTCTTTTGAATTATGTATTCTTTTCTCTGGATTTTGTGCTGGATATTAATTTCATTCATTATTCTTTGATACTTGCTATTTCTTAAAAAAATTAAAAATATTTACAAAAAGCCCTAATATCTACAAAATACCTTGTTTTCAATTAATGTTTAAACAAAATAAAATCTTAAATCTGTTGTTGCTGACATAATTATAAGCCAGGATTCCTAGGTTATTTTTACTGGGAATGAGGAACACAGCCAGTAGTATGGTGCACTGGTTAAGGGGCCAAGTTAGGAACTGGAAGAGCATGAGTTCCAATTCCACTTTAGGGGAAAGTAGAGTCAGCTGGGTGAGCTACAATTTTAGAAGCAAGACTATATGTCTAAATTATAAAAGACAATACTGCTGAGTCTGCTATAATAAATTAAATTATTTAATAATATATTTTGAGAAATATTAGTCTAAAATGCCATAATTTGTTTTATTATATTGAACATACAAGTATTTAAAATCATTATGTTCAGCTGTCATTGTAGTAATTTTGTCTTTTCTGTACAAAAATTAAAGTGGATAATATAAAAAAATTACAATACACAAAAAAATATCTCAGTTTACATGACCTTAACAAAAAAATAAGTAATAAATGGCAATGTTTCACCAGAGGGACACCTCACAAACCCACAAGCAGTAGAACTACAACTAACCCAGAAATATTTTATTTCCAAAATTTTATTTATCCCTTTGAAAATATCTACTTTTGCTCTAATTAATGCTTATTAAGCCTGGGTTTTCTCACACTAATTTTGCATCCCTTCAACTTTTTATTGGATAATGTACCTTCCATAGTATATTTTTTTCAGTAATTAAGAAAGTACTGTAAAAAGAAACATTGTTGAGCATCAATGTGTTAAAAATAGTTTGTACAACTGCTATTATTTTGTTTACTATTTTGAAATCAACCCCCTTCAATAATACATTATATGAAGCTGTAAATTCTTTCAAATTAGGATAAGTAAGAAAATATAGTTTGACAGAAAATATTAATAGAATTTTCTTTAACTGAATTCTTATAGTGAAATCAAGACAGGCCTCTAAATAGTAAACCTTGTGCAAACTCCTCACTTTTCTGGTACAGCTACTCTTTTCCTAGACTAGATTGATTCATGTTACTGGCAATTTCAGTTGTGACTTAGCAAGGAATTGTGGGAATTACATATTTGGTTGTGTGATTGAGAAGACTACACTAGAATATAACAAGGCCTGATAAAAATCAGCACAGATAAACACACTTGTGTTATTCCATATTAGTGCAGTGGATAACTTTAGAGCTAGAACTGAAATTAATGCAATGCTGATTTATTATATAAATTATCTTCTTTTTTCATTTTGACAGCATTCCTATTGAGACTTGGCCCATATACTGTATGTGAGTCTATAAAACAAAGGTCCATAAATGTTTTTCTTCTTCAGGCTCTACTGCTTTCTTCTTAGGTCAAGCTGAATTGCAACTAGAATATTCCAAGTGTAGCCAAACCCTCTTAAAATGCATGTATATTTAATGACCAGCTGTAAGGTTTGCCACAATATTTCTCTATTCTTCTTAGGCTGAAAATGTATATGATTCTTACAAAAGACAGGGATCCACTGGACACACTGGGACTTATTTCTGT
This sequence comes from Protobothrops mucrosquamatus, assembly GCF_001527695.2. Lineage (NCBI taxonomy): Eukaryota > Metazoa > Chordata > Lepidosauria > Squamata > Viperidae > Protobothrops > Protobothrops mucrosquamatus. The sequence goes on along the minus strand of NW_015387471.1, from coordinate 113,563 downwards.
GTAGTAATATGTAGCTCTGATATGAGATTTCCATGGCATTTCTATGAATTAACATTTAATCATTCAGATCAATATCTTGAATCTATGAAAATTAATTGTTTATGGACCACTTCCCTGATAGACCTATGGTAGCTCATAGCAAGTTAAGCTAACAGTCTCATAATAATTCAAAGGATACTCAATACATAAAATGCCATAATATTATGGCTCATACCTCATGGCATCAATCAACAGTAAATCAACATGAAAATTTGGATAACTACTCCCAAATTATTTGACAGCTTATGCCTTAAGGGCTATAGGAAAAAGATCTGCTTACCAGCCTTTTTGAGGGGAAGAAACATCCTAACCTCTCAGCAAGTTCTTCCAGCGATAGGACCATGGCCGAGAAGGTCTGCTTTGGGCTTTCATATCTTTACCAACCTGAGGAGATATCCACAGCATGCTTGATCAACCGATACAGGACAGATAAATTCTACATATAGCTTGAATGAAATTGGCACTCAGCCATTTTAGACTTTAAGCAATAGTCAATGTGGATGAGAAATAAGTTCTTGAATAATCCAGCTATAACAACTCTTACCTACCAGAAAATGAACAGCTATACTTTGAACCTGCTGTATATCGAACCTCTGAGTAGCTTTCAAGAGCATCTCTCTGTATGGTGTATATCAGTAATCCAAAGGAAAGTTGAAAAGGGCATTGGTAATTCTTTTTTTACTAGAGGTTACACTTAATAACTAATAATTATTTTGGTTAAACTACAATAACTAAATACTATCTGTTCCCCCAAAAGGAATGCACTTCTGGAGTTATAGTGGTGGCAATGTAGAAAATTATTTGGGTCTGTTAAATATTTGTTCGGAAGACCATTTTCAAAGCCACTGAGGATAAACAATATTTCAATATATTCAGTTATATGAGAAATTAGCTATTTGAGGATACCAGACTTGAAAACAGACAAAGAAAGGAAGAATAAAAAGTCATGACATATCAACAAAAGCAGAAAAATATATAAGATTTTCTAGGGTCAGTGTTTTTATTCTCAAAGGGGAGTAAACAGAGAAGAAAAGATGGAGAGGAAAAGCAATGATCCAGTAAGTGGAGAGAGAATAATGGAGCAAACCATTTTATTCATTCACTCATTCATTTGTTCATTCGATTTATTTCATTTCATAAAAGTGATTGAGTAGCTAATACTTTTTTAAAAAAACCCTCAACCCCTCAATACAAAATAAATAAACAATCAGCACCCAAGATAAACAAAACGGTACAAATTATTTCAATAAAACTAATGTGTGGGATCTAACAGACACTGTCCCCCCTCCCAATGGGGAATTAAGTTAATTAGCAAATATGGGAAAAGAGGTCTTTGGGAGTAGGACTTCAGTACAATGCTTAGACTATAGTGGTGGTTGTTATGACTCCTTATTAATGCTAGATCTATTTATATCATAGAGAAAGAGTGCAGCCTTCTTACCAAATGGAAAATATGAGGAATCCCATTGTATTTTATACCAGTATTCACTTTCAAGAAAATCATAGGCAGTGTTTTTTCTCTGTAGGAATAGATATAGTGGGGTGGGATGGAAGGATACGTATCTTGGCCAATCCATTTGGAACGTTTGTGTTGCTGTGTTCTGTGCTGTCATAGTAATGATAGTCATGTGGCCCTAGGAAAGGGAGAAAATCCAGTCAAAGCAGTATCTTTATTATACAACTGTTTTCCCTTCCCCCATCTAGCAATCTATATTTCAAATTGTCTAAAAGACATGCTGAAGAAACAGTAAGTTCTGAAACTGGCTTCTGATACAATATGCATGTAGCTGGTTGGGTGTGTGGAATGGACCCCAAGTGTTTGCGACTTGCATGAAGAGAGACCATAGCCTAGGGACTAGATTTGGAGTCTTAAATCATATTAGAAGAAAGATAATTCCTCTTTCTTTGTGGTTTCACACCTGTGCTGAAGACAAAGATGACATCATACAGGAATTTAATTTCACAGGTAAAACAACTCATAGAGAATGGATTAGTCATCTTCGGAGACTTTCTGTGTTAACATGGATATTTATTTTGATTAAGAAGCACAATGCTTTGTAGGTTACGTAAACTATTGAATTCCAGGCAGAATCCAATTAATCCTTTTGGCCATGGAAAGGCTTCTGTCAGAGAACAGAGAGAAGGATAATTAATAGTTCAGTACTTTAATCAAATATCTTTTCCCAAGGTCCTTATAAGTATTCTTGCTGTTAATTTGGTCAGTGGCAAAATTTATTAATCTGTTTTTAAGGGTAGGCTTGTTCCCAGTCATAACATTAAGTTCATCTAAACTGCACTGAAACTGACCTATTTGCAACCTGTTTGGTATACAAGAGGTGTGATACAACACAGTGTCATCCCTCTTTATCTCATATTTGTTCATTAGTAATTCATGTTTGTTTGTACATGACACTCTCGGCCTTTTCTAAGCTTTTTGTGTATTACGGGAAAAAAATTCCAGAGAAAATGCTAACATTAAAACATCTCTACATGGGTTACAGGTAGTCGAGTTACAACCATAATGGAGCCTGCCCATTACTGTTGCAGGTTGTGACAGTTAGTAAGCAAGGTGATGTGATCACTTGTTTAATGGACCCCCCCATCCTACTCTCCCCAATGTGTTTGTTAAGCAACCACACAAGTCATTAAGCAGAGCATGGGGTGCCTTGGATGGGGAGGCCTTGGGGGCCTAGCACAGGCCTGCCCCAGGCCTCTGCAAGCTATTGAGGCACATTGTGCTATGCTTCCTGCCCCTCAGCATCCCCACAGGCCTTGGGCCTGCTTTCCCACTCCATCAGGTCCCACCCCACTTTCCTACTGCCATCACTGATCACTCACTTACATTCTGAACATCTCTGGAGCTCCCACATCCACCCACACTCTCCTTCCCATGTACTTCTATGCTATATTATACTATTTCTACTACAGGGATACTGATACTACTGTTACTATGCTGTACTATCATCACTAATGTGCAACAGTACTTTAACTCTTACAGCCCCTGATCTGTCTCTAAATCCTCCCTGCCCCTCTGGGATTTCTTCTATTGTTTTTCTTCTTCTTTATTAATGAGCAGCAGATAAAGACCTGGCATCTTCTCAACATTGGGCTGGCCTTGGATTTTCTTTCAGGACCCTTCCATTCAGTGAAAAAAATAAACTTTTTTTTTAATTGGCTGCTTTCCTGCTGCTGCTGCTGCATTTCAAAAACACACCAGTTTCCTCTTATCTCCTCCCTTCTCCTCTCACACCTGCTTCAAGATTACGCTTTTCATAAACAATTCTGCCCTGCTAATGCTGGGGCAGAAAAAAGAGGGGAGAAAGTTAGTACATGTGCCTGCAATTATCTCAGCGGCCTGCTCTTCCACAGCCGTTTCCCATTAACTACGTTAGATAGACCTACGCTATGCCTTGGAGAATAAAACAAGTTTGTGGAGATACAGCTTTTCCTTTCCCATGCATGGCAAGCTATATTCTTCAGCTTCTGCTCTTCTGTTCCAGGGGCTAGAAATTGTGGTCTCTGCTCCCAATAGTCCCAGATGGACAGGAAGGCTGGGAGTTGTTGCTCAAGTGACTTGGAAGTCATAGAGGTGGGCCTAGATACTACAGGAACCTTAAGGGTCTAGTCATTGTGTTGAGTCCTGTTTTTAGATTTGTTTGTGATACATAAGCTAATATATGTATGGCATTTCTCCTTGCTCTTTGGGCTGCTTGTAAGTCTTGCCAGAGGCAACCTACAGAAAAGCTGTTGCTAAGATAGAATAAATAGTATTTGGAAATGCTGCAGAAGTAATTAGGAAATGGAAAGTCAACAGTGATTACAGTAATAAACTGGCTGCTAAGTTACATACCCAGTAAGTTCAATTCTGTAGCAACATGTTTGATTTGACGTAATATCTTTCAGAATAAAAAAAAGAGTGGTGTTTTTCTTCAAAGCCTCTGTGGGAATAGTAAATCATTGGTCATATAGGAGAAATGCAAAATTATCTGTGTTATTTTCAGCACAATCCTGTACCTGTATGTTCAGGATAATTATTTTTCAAAGAGTAGATTTTATTAAGCACAGTCAGAGTGATTCTTGAACTATGACTGAGCTACAATGATTTATTACTTGCTCTATAAAATAGGAGTGGCAGGGTGAACTGTCATGCTTTAGACTGCATAGCCTAGGGAAGCAATTTTCAAATATTGTCTGCAAGTAAAACATCCAAATACTGTGAGCACCATTAATAAGAGGCTATACTCTTGTATGATTAGTTTGCCAAATTTCTTAACACAGTGGTACCCAACCTTGGATCATGGACCACTACTGGTCTGTGGCCAGTTAGTAATTGGGCTGTGCAAGTGAGTGAAGCTTCATCTGTGCATGTGTGGGATTGACTCTGGTTCAAGCCCTCTCTTAGCTATGGAAACTGACTGGGTGAGTTTGGTCCAGTTATTCTCAGTCCAGTCTACCTTGCGGGGGTGATGTTACATTGAAAAATGGGAGGAAGGCGTGCTCTGTATTTGCTGAACTCCTGAATAAAAGGCAGCATAGAAATCTGAAGTTTTTTACGAGGCAATCTGTGGCCTGCAGCTCCTGCTGCATAATAGCTGTAGCAACTTCAGTTATTATGGCCAATAGTGATGGATGTTGGGAGCAGCCATCTTTGAATTCCCCATACTGCTTCCAAACTGGATATTTCTGTGACAGACTTTAGGGCACACTGAGAAAACAATAGGAGAGAAATAATATATTCTGTGTCTGTACTGTTCGGAAAAAAACTAATTATTTCCCACTTCGGTAGGATGTATAAATAGACTTTGGAGTCCTGCTTGGGGAAAAATGTTTCCTTAGAGTACCACAATGCAACAAGTTTCCATTCTCTCTCTCTCCCCCCCCCCTCTCTCATGAACTTTGCCTGTATTTCTGCAGTAGAATAGAACAGCCGTGTGGCCATGGGTGCAGCTGCCTGTGCTGTACCACAGAAGCCCACTCTGTCTTGCTTACAAGAGAGATGCTCAGTTTAATACCTGCTGTGGCTTATAGATGTGTACAATCTGTAATTTCAGGAAGATCACTGAAACTTTCTGTTCAAATTCTTGGAAATTCACCTTAATTTTGTTAATGTTTGAATGTTGTGGTGTGTGTACTTGCAAAATTACTGAGATCTAAGCTAGAATTAAGGAGAAATTTTCTGACAGAACAATTACAGTGGAACAGCTTGCCTTCAGAAGTTGTGAGTGTTTCATCACTGGTGGTTTTCAAGAAGAGATTGGAGAGCCGTTTGTCTGGAGTGGTGTAAGGTCTCTTGCTCAAGCAGGGAGTTGGACTAGAAGACCTCCAAGGGCCCTTCCAACTCTGTTATTCTACCTTCTATATTCTGTAAGGTAATGCACTGCCTTCTTATTTTAGCCTTCATTCTGTAAACAACTATCCTCTATTTCCCCTAGGAACAATGGTTCAGTATTCACTAATTCAGTGTTTGCATCAACTTAACGGATATAATTATCACAAATAATGAGAATCAACTGTGTGTGTGTGTACGCGCGCGTGCATGCGCGCACAATTTTTGTATCCTCTAAAAACATTTAAAAGTGAATCCAGTTATTGTTAGTATCTCTTTGAAAAGATAAAGAAGGGATAGGTCCACAATATTGTTTGATTGGTCCTGCAGAGAATCTTTGGTGTGGAAGCATCGTAAGCAATGCTTTTTTTGTAAAAAAAAAAAAAAAAAAAGGGTGCCGGAACTNAGTCATAGAGGTGGGCCTAGATACTACAGGAACCTTAAGGGTCTAGTCATTGTGTTGAGTCCTGTTTTTAGATTTGTTTGTGATACATAAGCTAATATATGTATGGCATTTCTCCTTGCTCTTTGGGCTGCTTGTAAGTCTTGCCAGAGGCAACCTACAGAAAAGCTGTTGCTAAGATAGAATAAATAGTATTTGGAAAAGCTGCAGAAGTAATTAGGAAATGGAAAGTCAACAGTGATTACAGTAATAAACTGGCTGCTAAGTTACATACCCAGTAAGTTCAATTCTGTAGCAACATGTTTGATTTGACGTAATATCTTTCAGAATAAAAAAAGAGTGGTGTTTTTCTTCAAAGCCTCTGTGGGAATAGTAAATCATTGGTCATATAGGAGAAATGCAAAATTATCTGTGTTATTTTCAGCACAATCCTGTACCTGTATGTTCAGGATAATTATTTTTCAAAGAGTAGATTTTATTAAGCACAGTCAGAGTGATTCTTGAACTATGACTGAGCTACAATGATTTATTACTTGCTCTATAAAATAGGAGTGGCAGGGTGAACTGTCATGCTTTAGACTGCATAGCCTAGGGAAGCAATTTTCAAATATTGTCTGCAAGTAAAACATCCAAATACTGAGCACCATTAATAAGAGGCTATACTCTTGTATGATTAGTTTGCCAAATTTCTTAACACAGTGGTACCCAACCTTGGATCATGGACCACTACTGGTCTGTGGCCAGTTAGTAATTGGGCTGTGCAAGTGAGTGAAGCTTCATCTGTGCATGTGTGGGATTGACTCTGGTTCAAACCCTCTCTTAGCTATGGAAACTGACTGGGTGAGTTTGGTCCAGTTATTCTCAGTCCAGTCTACCTTGCGGGGGTGATGTTACATTGAAAAATGGGAGGAAGGCGTGCTCTGTATTTGTTGAACTCCTGAATAAAAGGCAGCATAGAAATCTGAAGTTTTTTAGGAGGCAATCTGTGGCCTGCAGCTCCTGCTGCATAATAGCTGTAGCAACTTCAGTTATTATGGCCAATAGTGATGGATGTTGGGAGCAGCCATCTTTGAATTCCCCATACTGCTTCCAAACTGGATATTTCTATGACAGACTTTAGGGCACACTGAGAAAACAATAGGAGAGAAATAATATATTCTGTGTCTGTACTGTTCGGAAAAAAACTAATTATTTCCCACTTCGGTAGGATGTATAAATAGACTTTGGAGTCCTGCTTGGGGAAAAAAATGTTTCCTTAGAGTATCACAATGCAGCAAGTTTCCATTCTCTCTCTCTCTCTCTCTCTCTCTCTCTCTCTCTCTCTCTCTCTCTCTCTGTCTCTGTCTCATGAACTTTGCCTGTATTTCTGCAGTAGAATAGAACAGCCGTGTGGCCATAGGTGCAGCTGCCTGTGCTGTACCACAGAAGCCCACTCTGTCTTGCTTACAAGAGAGATGCTCAGTTTAATACTTGCTGTGGCTTATAGATGTGTACAATCTGTAATTTCAGGAACATCACTGAAACTTTCTGTTCAAATTCTTGGAAATTCACCTTAATTTTGTTAATGTTTGAATGTTGTGGTGTGTGTACTTGCAAAATTACTAAGAGATCTAAGCTAGAATTAGGAGAAATTTTCTGACAGAACAATTACAGTGGAACAGCTTGCCTTCAGAAGTTGTGAATGTTTCATCACTGGTGGTTTTCAAGAAGAGATTGGAGAGCCATTTGTCTGGAGTGGTATAAGGTCTCTTGCTCAAGCAGGGAGTTGGACTAGAAGAGCTCCAAGGGCCCTTCCAACTCTGTTATTCTACCTTCTATATTCTGTAAGGTAGTGCACTACCTTCTAATTTTAGCCTTCATTCTGTAAACAACTATCCTCTATTTCCCCTAGGAGCAATGGTTCAGTATTCACTAATTCAGTGTTTGCATCAACTTAATGGATATAATTATCACAAATAATGAGAATCAACTGTTTGTGTGTGTGTGTACGCGTGCGTGCATGCGCGCACAATTTTTGTATCCTCTAAAAACATATTTAAAAGTGAATCCAGTTATTGTTAATATCTCTTTGAAAAGATAAAGAAGGGATAGGTCCACAATATTGTTTGATTGGTCCCACAGAGAATCTTTGGTGTGGAAGCATCGTAAGCAGTGCTTTTTTTGTAAAAAAAAAAAAAAAAAAAAGGGTGCCGGAACTCACACACGTTATACAACCTGCCTTGCCTACCCTACAAGGCTCCATCCAAAAAAGGTGCCGGAATTCCGTTCTGGGCGTTCTATGACAAAAAAAGCCCTGATCATAAGTATTTATAGATCTTTTGCTCTCTTGGTGACTGCCTGGACAAGACAACATTTTCAGAAGTGTTTGTCATTTCTGTATGTGTTTCCTAGGCAAGAGATAGGATAACTGGCACAAGGTCACCCAGTTAGCTTTGTGCCTAAACTACAATTTACAATCTCCTAGTTTGTAGTTTAGTGCTTTAATCACTACACCAAACTGGCTCTTGCAAGTCTAAGTAGATTTCTATCATTTTGTTTGGCAAATCTAATGCAACATATAAAAATGGGAAGCAGAGTATCAGGTAAAAAAATATTACTAAAAAAAGAATATAAATGAGATCCATTTGTATAACATATGCATATGACAATTTATCTGTTTACATAAAAATTGGAAATAATTTCTATATTTAAAAAAAAATGATATTGAGCACAAGGGATAGTGTTACCCATTGAAATGTGACAATAGGCTTAAGGCCTAGATTCCTGCTTAAGGATTTTTCCTGTTCAGATTCTTCTTGGACCAATCTATCTTCCATGCAGAAGATGCTTTCAGAGATCTCTCCTCTGACAGCTACAGGAACAAGATTCTTCTTTATAAATTAATAATCATGGCCACCCAAATACGAATTAATTAAAAATGAAAGTACTTACAAATGAAAAATATAAAATAAAATATAACTTTCATTAATATGAGATAAGTAGAAAGAGTAGCAATTTAAAAATTCAAAACAATATTTCCAAACTAATATGTGTTTTAGAAACTGACTTACTGCCTATGGGTAAATAAAAAATGAGTGAAATTGCCTAATGCATAAAAAGAAAATAGTATCAGATAAAATGATTCTGCAATTAATTATGCATGTGTAATGCTACCACAGAGAAGGCCCTGTCTGTGTATTATTGCTACTTGTCTGAGCTATGAAGAAAGGACCATCTGGAAAAACAGAGCCTAAAGCATTGGCTTGAGAAAACAGGCAGGTCTGTTATAATATAGGGGCAAGGCTGGAGCTACGTTGATTTATTGGATGATAGGAAAATTGGAAAATATTAGACTTGTGAACTATAGGTGTAATCGAAATAAAAGCAAAACAGAAGTGTAACCTCATAGCTATGCTGGCCTCTAAGAAAGATGATTGTCAAAAGAAATGTAATGGATTCTGTAAATTCATTTACTTTTAAAGCTTTCCTTTCTGTTCTCTTATGCTTTTTGAGTTAAGTCTTTCTGTTCCTTTTCGTTAAGTGGGGAGTATTCTGCCTCAGGCAGAGAAGGCTGCTAGGTTCCACTTGAGACAGACAGATAACTCGGTGAATAAGTCAAACAAAGATTACTTTTATTCCAGGTATCCTCAAAACATTAACTCACAGTTATTGTAGAAGTTCTTCCAGAATGTAGGCAGTAATTTGGACTCATCTCACAGGTAAAAGAACAATGGATTTCCCCCTTCTGAGTAAACCTTACATTTTTCTAGAAATCTCAGCTTAGCCACCACATGGCTAGGACTCTTGCAGGGAAGTAAATGGAAACCTGGCACCTAACAGGATGTCTGATCATAAACACAAGACCCTCCCAGTGACCAACCAGAACACAGATATAATCATGTAATAACCAAAACTACATTTCCCAAAAGCCATCTCTTAAGGAACCGGCGTTTAACCCTTTAAATGCTACATGTTCTTACAGTTCTCTCAATGATACAACATTAACGCTGTAAATGCTAGATGCTCTAACACAGTTCTAGCTGGCTACAATCCGGTCCAGCACAGGGAGGAAGCATTGAAACAAAAGCAAATCTGGAATAAGACAGGATTTCAGATTCAGACCGGATATTTGAAGTCATGGTTAAAAGAAATCATGGTGCTTTTGGCCTAAAATGCTTAAAAGATGGCTTGCAGGAGCATTTAAACCCAATCAGATTAAACAAATCCCATTTCTGGCTTTTTTTGCCTTCATCAGTTAGCCATACCCTTTTTATGGGATTTGAACCTGGGAAGTTCAGTGATTTAGCCACTGAGCCACAGGTTCTCTTCCCCTCTTTGCCAGGAAAGTCAAGGGAGTAATTATAGGGAGTTCAGACAGATCGGTCTGATTGTGAACACCTTGACATTTTTCAACTGCCATACTGCAGTTTTACTCTTTTTACAATATCTCTTGCCTTGCCGCCCCCAACTAGTCTCCCAATTTAATTCTTTACTCTTTGTCAGAAAAAAGAAATTTGGATATAAAAATATTTCGCAGTTGCGACTTGAGCCTGCTCTATGCCCCTAGTTGGGGGCGGCAAGGCAAGAGATATTGTAAAAAGAGTAAAACTGCAGTATGGCAGTTGAAAAATGTCAAGGTGTTCACAATCAGACCGATCTGTCTGAACTCCCTATATATATATATATATACACATTTGAACTTGGCTAATGACCATTCAGTTGCTGATATGAAACTGAAATTTAAGAATCTAACTGGAATAATCAGGGCAGAGACAGAATTGCATTTTGTTGTTTTTATATTGGAATTTGGCTTCATCTTGTTATGGCCCATTGATGAGAAAATGTTTTGGTTTTCCTTGGGGACTATCTGCTTTCAACAGAGCTACTGTATATGAGATTGACATGCATAATTTATGTTTCTAGGTTGAGGAGAGAACTAAAAAGAGGCTGCATGACTGCTTTTGTTGAGTGGTTTTTCTTTCTCTTTGAAGGGCTATTAAAATTTTAATAAATACAGTGAGGCATAAGTAGCAGTGTGTTATTACTTTAAACCAAGTAGTAGTTTGTGTGTGCCATTTTCCATTTATTTGCCAGGAAAAAAGATTCCTCATTGCTAAGCTAAATCCCATGGATTTTTTTAGAAGTCTGACAATGAGAATTCCTGCATGTTTTTCAGAATCTCAGCTTTCATGCTATTTCAGTCAGTTGTGTCTTGATGAAATAGCAGAAACAATATTCAAACATATGACTGGAGCTTCCTACAGGTTCCCAGAATCTGATAGAATATCACTTTAGACTTTCTCTCCCTAAGAGATCATCTAGTGCATTCCTCAGCAAGGTTATGTAAGGTTAAGTATGGCTCTCCCCTATTTTTTTGGCTGCTTTTACTGATAAGCAGAAAAGACTACCTAAGTGGTGTCCCCCCCTTTTTTCCCTTTTACTAAATAGGGGATCCAAACTTGTTCTTTTCTGTCATTTTCAATCCCTGCGGGATCATCTACAAAATATACTGTAGATTTTCTCCCACAATCCAGCCAGCCCTTTCTCTTCAGCACCATCTTCCAGTTCGTACCCTGCTTTGTTTCAAATATTTTCTGCTATCCCAGAAACAATATAAAGCTTCAGCAGTTTAACATTGCACAGTAGAATTACCAGCCGTCTACGTATTTTTCTAAAACAAACAGCTAATCAAATGCCAGAACGGTCTATGTCCATCTTAGATGCCAGCCTTTACATGTTTTCATCTAATTCACTTTCCTCAGTTCCCAGAGTTCCCTGGTAATTGAAGAGTGCACCTCTGATGCCTGTGAGAAAGTAAAATAACACCTAATCTCGGTTTCTGTTGTCAGAAGCATTTGTCTGTTTTTCCAAGTTGATATATGAGCAGCTAGCAAAAAGTCATAGAATATAGAACAAGGAAAGATAAGGTTGGAAAGGACCTTGGAGGTCTTCTAGTCCAATCTCCTGCCCATGGCAGTAGACCTTATATACCATCCTGGACAAAGGGCTTTTCCAATCTCTTCTTCAAAACCTCCAGTAGATAGAGCATCCAAAAGTTCTAAATGGCAAGCTGTTCCACTGATTAATTATTCTCTGTGTCAGAAGATTTCTTTGTAGTTCTAGGTTAGGTCTCTCTTTAATGACCTTCCATCCATTACTCCTTGTCCTGCCCACAGGTGCTTTGGAGAACAGGCCAACCCCTTTTCTCTGTGGCAGCTCCTCAAGTATTGGAAGACTGCTATCATATCAACCCCTAGTCCTACTCTTCATTAGGCTAGACTTACCTAGTTCCCTCAATTGATCATTGTACAGTTGAGCTTCCAGACCCCTTATCATCTTTGTTGCTCTTCTCTGCATTCTTTCTAGGGTCTCAATATCCTTTTGGTATTGTGATAAACCAGAACTGGACACTTCCAGTCATTCATGCAGGTTGTCACAAACAATTGCTGGTAACATTAGAAGCTCAAACTTGCCCAAAGGTGTAGTAACTATACAGAATAAATGTTTTTGCTCCTCCATTCTGGAAATGAAACTGATTCTCCTATGCTGTTAATTGAATTCTCAACAATACAAAACAATGAAAGAAAAATTTGTAATAGAAGTAAAGCTATAAGAAATATCTTGCACAATCCATGTCATCGTAAAGAATTGTCAAAATACATTGTTAGTCTCTCTGTTGCACAAGATTCTGAAATCTATCCATGCCAGAGAGACTAAGTCCATTATACTGTGGGGTACAATAGCCTGGCTACCACAGAGGAGTATTCAACAGCAGACAAATCTCTCTATCTCTCTCTCTCCCTCCCTCCCTCTCCCCCCCCGTGTTTGTGGGGGGGGATTCATAGTGATACATTTATGTGATATACCATGTTTATGTTTCCAACAGAGGCCTGAGGATGAGGCGGTTGTTGATTTGGGAGGCACCAGCAATGTTGTTAACATTCATTATGAACCAGAGGAGCTGGAAGGTAAGACAATTATTTCCTAGTGTTTTTATCTCTTCCTCCATTTTTCTGTTATACCATGAATAATTATTAAATATTTGAGAATGGATCTAAATGTGTTTTCTATTTGAAACTACCTGTGAATAATGAAAAGTATTTTATGTATCACACAACCAAAGCATTCTACATTTGTTTGAAACAGAAAATCCACCAAAATTGGGACTTCCGGTGGCAGGCGTCTTCGTCGGTCGCAGCTGTTTGCTGCCTCCCGCCTGTTTCGCGTAAAAGCCGGTTTGACAGCTAGCATCAGCTGTCAAACGGCTTGATACCTTTCCCCTGGGCATAAGGGGATAGGTGAGCTGCCCGGGGTAGGAGTTGAGTTCCCGAGTCGTCCTATATGGACGATGTAGGTGA
>NW_015387471.1:71088-99043 GCF_001527695.2 Protobothrops mucrosquamatus | reverse complement strand
TTGTTTTTTTTTGGAAAATAATAAAAAAAATTAAAAAAAAAAAAAAAAAAAAGAAAATCCACCAAAATTATTACCAAAAAATAACAAGATTTACTTTTAGAATGTTGATTTGTTTCATTTTTAAAATGGTAATTCCTTTATTTATGCCATGCAGAACAGTTATAAGGGTCTTGAGGCAAGAAGAAAATCATGGTAGATCTTTTTCATACCCAAAGAGCATTATCTGCCAAATATTATATCTGCATATTATAAAAGTATATAACAGCTGCTGAGGTCATTCATTGGAGAACAGGATCAGTTCTCATCAGTATGTTGATGATTCAGCTGTATATGTGGACCCTTAGTCAACTGAGTGATGATCTTAAGATCATGTCCCAATGGCTGGAGGCTGTGGTGGCCCCGGTGGGGAGAAAAAAACTGAGACTGAATCCTAGCAGGATTGACTGGCTTTGTGTACTAACTAGACCAGGGGTGGGCAACCTTGGCTCTTTTATGACTCGTGGACTTCAACTCCCAGAATTCCTGAGCCAGCTATGCTATGCTGGCTCAGGAATTCTGGGAGCTGAAGTCCACGAGTCATAAAAGAGCCAAGGTTGCCTATCCCTGAACTAGACAATCCAGATCAGGGGCTTTTCATCTCTAGTTCAGAAGGGGGTTGCACTCTCCCAGATGCAACATATGCTCAGTTTGGGAGACTTCCTAGAGACCTAGACCCTCTTAAAGAGCAGGTTGCATCGGTAGCCACAAGGCCTTTGTACAGATTGCTAATTGCATCCGTACCTGGATAGGGAGGCCCTTCTCATGATCACCCTTGTCTTGATTACCTCAGTACTGTACTTTGCTTTATATGGGTTGTCCTTGAAGACTACTCAGAAGCTGCAACTGGTAAAATCAGCAATTTCTAGCAATGTCTAGGTTAGTATGCAGTTTATTCAAAACTATATTTGGGGAAACCGCATTTTTAAAGTATATAGCAGCTCCTATTAATAGCATACAGCAGCAGAAACATGTTCTTTAGAGATTTAGGAAAAATGCACAGAAAGCATGTAGTGGACCAGTCACTGAAACACATCAGACTTAAACTGAGTCATACTATTGAATCAAATAGAGAATTAAATCTATACAATAGAAAAGAATCTTCTGAATCTATACATTTTTATAGAGGTCAATGTAGTGGATTGAATGCCACTAAAACATACAAAGGAAAGGTGTGTGTGTGGAGGAAGATAGAGATATATTCATTTTAAACTTGTTCTCTAACACACATGTTGTAGTTTTTAGTGTGTAGTTGTTACTTTTGAATTCTGCAGATGCGATTATGGCATACCAATAGTGATTAGATCAGAAGGCTGATTATATTCCCTCCTATGGGGGTTGATTCTGATTGGGAAAGCACCTCTACTTAATAAAACATTCTTGTTACGGGATTCAGAGTGGTAGCAGAATGGTTGCCCACTTCAAGTTTTTAATCACATCCTCAAAAGCAAGCAGGTTGTCAATTCCAATAAATAATTCCTTTTATGCCAAAAGAAGCGTCACTCTTGAGACTCAGTACAAAGGGGAAATAAACAATTATTTCTGTGGCTTATAGTTTATTCTCTTTGTACTTGTTCCGGATCCTACCTGGCACAATGTGTTTAAATTAGTAATAAAGAGCAGAACCACAAAATGTCACAAAAGTTTTCCTCTCTTGTGAATTCAGGCACGTGTTTTCACTGCTAGGGTTCAGGCAGTGGAATAATAATGAAGGAAAGAGAGCCCACGTACATAAACTGAGTGAATTTTCCTCATCCCTAAAAAGGTACAACATGAATTCCGTGAGATAGATTTTACAAAGTCAAAAGAGTGTTGCTTCCAAGTAGATTTGCATGCACTTTGCTTTTTTAAATGTTTGCTAGAAAGTTAAACTCTGGATGGATAAGGTATATGGAATTGTATCTGAACAAACTACCACCTTGGTAGAACAAAAGACAGCCAAAAAAAAAAAAAAGCAATCTGTATATTGTCTTGGAGCCAACTTGTTCCAGAATACATGAAGGGAAACCCCGTTATAGGTAATCCTCGATGTATGACCACAATTGAATCCAAAATTTCTGTTGCTAAGCAAGACAATTGTTAAGTGAATTCTGTCCCATTTTATGACTTTTCTTGCTACTGTTCTTACTGATTTGTTTGATTTATATGGCGGCCCGTGGCAAGCAAGTGAGTGGTAAAGAATCAATTAAAATTACAATCACAATACAAAGAAGAAAGTTAAATACATACAGCAGTTGAGAAAAATAACAATTGTTGAAAAGTATAATTCACAGATGTTAACATAACCAGAAAACAGAGCCCTTCACATTGTTTTTGGTTGCTAGCTACCTCAAACTGCAAAAGCAAGGGATTACCCAAGAGGTTATTATGTATTAGACAGTTAAAAGAATTGTTTTTAACTTGGCAACTTATAATGCAGGTGAAAATAGATCTCTAAAACAGGGTTGTTCAGAAAATTGTGGTCTCCTTTCCTGCTTACAAATGCTGATCCTAATCTATGCAGGTAACTGAATTTTTTGATCAGTATGCACCAAGCATAGTTTTAATTGTCTTTTCTTCCAGTTCAATTCTCCTGAGTGTATAGGCCTTTTTACAAGAAATTTTCTTTGCCCTTGTGCAGCGGACATGGAATTACAAATGAGACTCCTACTCTCTCATTTCCTATATTAGTATGATTTCCCCTGAGCCTGCAACATGTTTACACCATTAACATCAGGGAATTCTCCCCAGGGGCAAATGTGAAACTCTTGGTAGCATAATTATCCTGGCTAAACTCATGCCTGAGCAGAGACTCTTAGAGACAGAGAAAGAACACTTACTTACAGTTTTCCTGTCAATGGCGAATGTCAAGTGGTATGAACATAATATAGAGAAAGGCAAGTCAGAAAGATGCAGCAAACACATTATGTTCTCAAATGAACAGTTCCTGGCAACAGTCTAAAAATCTAAAAATGGACATTTCCTATATGGGAACTATAATTTATAGTAATTATTGAAGTACTGTCCACATGGTAATGCTGTATTAGAGCTTTCCCTCTTTCAGTGCTTGTTTTCATTGTAAGGCTTTGGCTGGCTATTTCAGACTCAGAAACCAACAAGCTTGATGTACTGACTTAGTTTGTACATTACACTATAAACCGTTCAACATTTAAAGTTTAGCAGATTGAGAGTCAAATCAGAATGCAGATAGACAAAATCTCATATGGAATTCAACTGAACACCGATGGGAGTCCATTACTGGGCTTACTTTGAAGTTGTGATGGAGGCCAGAAATATTCTCTCCCACTATTTATTCTTTCACTGTCAATCATTGCAAGTCTTTCTGGGTAGTTGTGGTGCTTTTACTATCCAGTCCTGTTAGAGATCATACAGAATCTTTGATAGCTTTCTGTGACTTATTGGCAAGACACTTTGAAGACAATTAGATCAAATATGTCAACATCGGCTATAGTTTTAGCAGTTTGGCCCTGCATGTATTAATACATGGATATATCAGTCTATGTCACTGGCCATTTTCCACAGAGGTCCAATTAGTAGCTTGGAGTACTTCTATCTAGCCCATTTTTGATATTGGAGACCCAAGTGTTGTTTTTTTTTTTAATTGAAGTATTTTCCATTAGCTCAGCCTTGGATAGAGATAGCTTCACTACAAAAATCCATCCCTTGGACACTTCTTGTTTAGATTACTGTAATGCATTATTGCTGGAGAAGACTCCTGCGAGTCCCCTGGACTGCAAGGCGATCAAACCAGTCAGTCCTAGAGGAGATCAACCCCAACGGCTGTTTAGAAGGCCAGATCCTGAAGTTGAAACTCAAGTACTTTGGCCACCTAATGAGAAGGAAGGACTCACTGGAGAAGGGCCTAATGCTGGGAAAGATTGAGGCCAATAGAAGAAGGGGACGACAGAGAATGAGGTGGCTGGATGGAGTCACTGAAGCAGTAGGCTTGAGCTTAAATGGACTCCAGAAGATGGTAGAGGACAGGAAGGCGTGGAGGAACGTTGTCCATGGGGTCGCGATGGGTCAGACACGACTTCGCAACTAACAACAACAATACATTATACGTGGGGGCTGCCCTTGATGATTCAGAAATGTCACTTACTACAAAATACTGCAGCAAGATTTGAGCTGTGAAACAAGTTCATCACTCAGTTCTTTATTCTCTTTACTGGCTTGCAGATGAACCCCAGTCCCAATTATAAGTTCTGGTTTTAATCTGTAGTATATAGCCCTTTATCATTTGGGATTACAATGTCTTTTTTTTACACTTCTCTTTATATGTTCCTACCCTTCCCCTGAGGGTATCTATAGAATGCTCTGGGTGCTCTCTCATGCTGAAGTGTAACAACTGGCTGAGAACTGGTGTTTTCAATCTTCACCATTTTTATTGCCTTTTCTGCCTCTGGCAAAGTCATTTTTATTTACCAAGTTTTTAAGAACAAGATAATGTGACTGTGGGTTTTAATTGCTTTAGTACTAATTTAAAGTTTCAACACATATTTTTATCACTTGTTTTATCCTTTTAAAATTATTTTTGGTTGTAATTTTTAAGTGTAAATTAGTTTGGGATTTCTTTTAAAGGAAAGCAAGAAAGCACGTAAGTAAATAAATAAATGCACACTTGTTCTCTTAATATAATTAGCAAACTTCATTGTTATTCATTTTGAGTCAAGGCTGCTTCCAACTGCAGGATGGCATGTTTTCCAAAATTAGATAACTTTCTATATTTCTGATTGTTACAGTGATGTAATTTGGACTGATGTAATTTCAACAAAGTCAAAGCCATAAATACTGACAGTTTGCTTTTGTTCCAGGGCACAGGACATTATATGTTGGGGTACGGATGCCTTTGGTTAGACAAGGCCATAGACATCACAGAACCCACGGCCCCAAACACAGGAAACGAGATCGGATAAAGGAAAGTGTATTGGAGGAGCATGAAACGTATGGTAAGTATGTGTTGATAATAGAACCCAGTGGGAGAGTGAGTCAAAGACTCATACTTGCCATACTATTGTCGTGTATGGTTCCTTAGGATCTTAGAGAGGCATTCAGAATATGGCTGAGATCTTTTAGTAACTCCAAGTACTGAATCCTCAATCTTCAAAAGATTTTGAGATGGACGTAAGGACCTATGGTCTCTGGAATAGTAGGATTCCCCTAGAGCTGGGGTAGGCAACCTTGGCTCTTTTATGACTCGTGGACTTCAAATCCCAGAATTCCTGAACTAGCCATGCTGAAGGGAAAGGGACAGGTTTCCAAGCTGAGCTATGCTGGCTCAAGAATTCTGGGAGTTGAAGTCCACGAGTCATAAAAGAGCCAAGGTTGCCTACCCCTGCCCTAGAGACACACAAGCACAAAAGAATTTACAGGCCATTATTCTATTCCAATATTTGATTCAGAAACTAAAATATCCAATTGATGGCAGCCCACCCTTTGCTTGAAGACCTACCCTAACGGAGAAGCCTCCAGTCAATCAATTCCATTATTGAACTGCTGTTACAGTATCACACTTCTCTTAATGTTCAACTAAAAATGGCCACTTGCAGCTGAATTTTACTGGATCTAATCCCTGCCTGCTTGGTAGCAAAGGATGTGTTTGCATGTTAGCCTTTCAGGTATGTTGAAAAGTATTGGTATGCCCCCCCCCCATCAGATTTCTGTCTATTGTAACTGTCTTTCATACGTTGGATCATCTGACTTGCCCTTCTCCCAACTAAATTACATTTCTTCTTAAGTGTCAGAGCCAGAAGTGGTTTCCAATCTCTAGAGCAGGGGTAGGCAACCTTGGCTCTTTTATGACTCGTGGACTTCAACTCCCAGAATTCCTGAGCCAGCATAGCTGGCTCAGGAATTCTGGGAGTTGAAGTCCACAAGTCATAAAAGAGCCAAGGTTGCCTACCCCTGCTCTAGAGGGTTCTGAAGAATTGCTTAGTGTGGAATAAAGTGGAAAAGTTCCTTGCCATGACTTGGCACTATGATTTCATTATTGCAGCTTCAAATCCTCATTAGCCATTCTTACCTTCCAAGCCTAGTGCACTGCTAACTCACGTTCAGCTTGTGAATGAGCATTTTTTCAAACACACCACTGTGTATATGTGATCATTAATATAGGAGGGAGGTTTTGGTCTAAACCACAGAAGTGAACAATTTACAACCAAACAGCTGCACAAACTAACTTTTGATGGTCTTGGATTCCTCTCTAATAAGTGTTAAACCTTTACACGTGACTGTTTCCCACAATTTGATGTAGTTAATTACAGTGTAACCCCTAAAATAGATATCATTCTAAGTATTTTTTTTTCAAGTTGTAAAACTCGCCCCAAAAAGAAGGAAAGGGGAGATCCCATCTGTATTTCTGTGTGATGTAATACCATACACTTTGCATCCTTAAGCCAGTACAGTAAAAGTACATTACGTGTGATGCTTATCCAGCAAGAGATTCTCCACCTTGTTACCTCGAGCACAGCTCATAGGGTGCTACCAGGGACTGAAGATTTATATATCAGTCAGAAAACTGACTGAATCCATTTAAGGCATTCAGATAATATGTTGCCAGAGTAAGGAATCTAAAAGGGAACTGAAAGATTAGCATGGCACATCACAAATGAAAGAAACTTGCTAAGAATTTACTCAGCAAAAACAAATTGCAATATGATCTAAAGTGCAGGAGTGGGCATCTTTGCTCATAGGTTAATTATTGACTAATCTTTTCTAAGCTCAGAACTAAGTAGAATTGGTTTGATTAGAAATCTCCAGGAAACAGAAGGCTGCAAACTACACAGGGAATTGAAAACAAATCCCAGAAGAAGGCAATACTAATCTACCTCTATATAGTTATCAAAAAATCCATATGGCTGGGTCCGTGAAGTTAAGTTTCATTTAAAGGTGACTTTACTTTTGTGTAACTTGTTTTTTTAAATGAGCTTCTGGTCCTGCAGATTCTATTTACTTCTCCACTAATAGCAAAATTACTAATAATGACTTTCGTTTACCAAAGAATAAAACGCTAGAAACAATAAACTAAAGGAATCACATCTTTGACTGATATTTTTGGGGAATTGATGACTTTGCAAGATCTTTTCTATAATTTACCCCTTTTGACTATTAGCTCTCTCCTTGTATACACGTGGTGCTCAACTTATGACCACAACGGAGCCCAAAATTTCCATTGTTATGCAAGGCAATTATTGAGTTGTGCTCCATTTTACAACCTTTTTTGCCACAATTGTTAAGTGAATAATAGCAGTTGTTAAGTGAATCATACAGCTGTAAAGTGAATCTGGCTTCCCCCACTGATTTGGCTTGTCAAGCCAGCTGGGAAGGTCATAGAGAGTGATCACATGACTCCGGGACAGTGCAACGGTCATAAATACAGGCCGATTGACAGTGCCCAAATCTTGATCACGTGACCATGGGGATGTTGCAACGGTCATAGGTGTAAAATCTGTTCATAACACATTTTTTTTCAGTGCTGTTGCAACTTTGAACAGTCACTAAATGAATGGTTGTAAGTCGAGGATTACCTGTATGTTTTCTAATTCTTTTTCCTTGATTCTGCTGTCTCTGAGCATTTCCATATCCACAAAGAATACATTACCATTGTCTTTGTCTTTACAATTATTAATACAATGTTCCATCTTGTTAGATACCCCATCTCAGCGAGTTCACTTTATCCTTGGTATGGAAGAGGATGAGGAGCATGTCCCCCATGACTTATTCACAGAAATGGATGAAATCTGTGTGAAAGAAGGTGAAGAATCAGAGTGGAAAGAAACAGCAAGGTAATAAATAAATATATAAATGCATACAGACAACAAGGTTGTATTCCAGCTTCCTGTACAGTAGGTTTAACTTTAGAATCTATAAAGAAGGCAAAAGAACCAGGGAATTATTTTTTTCTGCATGCTGATTGTTAATGAGGGACAGACAAATCACCTTTTAAATATGAAGGGAACTGGTACAATAGTTTTCTGTATGTCTGTTCCAATTTTACTTGGACAGAATTTGTCAAATCAAGATATCTGTGCAGAATCTGTTCTTGATTCCCTAATTTTACCTGCAAATCTCTGGATTTGGTAGTCTGTTCAAATTTTTCCCCACTTTGTGGATTATTTTGAAGTGTACAGCTGGTTTTGTGTCAGCATGAGAGAAGACCATGTCAATCAGGCGACTTCTGCGGCTTTCAGTAGCTCACCTTACAACTATGAGAAAATTTTCAAGCTTGCATCATTATCTTTGGACTCAATTAAAATCAATTTCTGGAGTAGTGCATTTCTGTTGAGTATGGTACTACTGTGTTGAGTATGGAACTACTGTGCCAAATACCACTTTGAACAGAGTTCAGAAAAGGTTTTAAAGCAATTCCAAACTTTATTCAGGAATACATTTAACGCACTACCGAACATAATTCAAAATATATGAGCAAGTAAACAGAAAATAACATTTGGAAGCTCACAGAAACCTTACAATAATGCATTTATTATTGGCTTGGTTGGTTGTATAATGATGCCATCTTCTGGCAGATGGAATACTAATGCCTGCTACTACACAACATGGTTTATTACTTCTGTAGCTGCTGTTGCTCCTATGATTGTAGCACAGTCAGCCAAATGTTTAGACGTTGTCATTATTATTATTTAAATCAGGCGGTTGAGCGTTCAGTCCTAGGTAGCAGCAGATGTTTCTCTCCTAGGGCGTAAAGAAAAAATATCTGCATGGCATCAGGAAGGGCATCTGGCTAGTAAATGCTCAGCTCCATCCGAGTGCCCCGAATCTACCCCAAGTGAAGGGATTACAGGGTCATAAAAAGAAAGTTTGTTATTATTATTTAAATAAATAGGAATTGGAATGAAACAATAATGCCTCCTGGTAAATTTAGCATTGTTATATGCTGAGATTGTGCGCAAAGCCAGAAATCTATTAAGGTTAATTGCCTGGGTAAATTTCAGTCAGTCAGCATTCTATAGAAAATCTCTTAAGGAATCAAAACCTTGAAAAAAACCTCATTATTCCATTCCTTTTTCATAGTCTGTTGTCTCAGTAGTTCAAGTATATGCAGAAAGGGATCTGGGGAAAACCTTCCCTAGTTACTATTATTTTTCTAGCTCTCTTCAAAGAGAGACATGTTACAATGTGAAAACATACGCTTTTTGGGAAAGCCCGCACCTTGGGGGGGGAGTAAGGTAGGTTCTTTATCCATGGTAAAGGATATGTTTTGTATCCGAAAGATCCCCAATATTATTTGATATTCTTTTTTATAGAGCCTTGAATAATAGAGCTAGAAAACTTTCTCTGTGAAGCTTTGGAATTACATTGTATAATCGGTCTAGGGCAGGGGTTCCCAACCCGGGATGCGAGACGATATTCCAGGGGGTGCGAAAACTTGGGTTTTCACAATTATAATGTGTAGGCATAATTCATTGCCGTTATTTTGAACTTTTGTAAGGGGTGCAAGAATATATCAGAAGCGTTTTAGGGGTGCGAGGTATAGAAAAGATTGGGAGCCGCTGGTCTAGAGATATTCATGTAGTCTGTAATCAAGCAGGGTTCATTATTATTTCTAAACTGGCATATTTCTCCAGCATCAGAAAAGCTACAGTAAGTGTTTCTCCATGCAGTCAGACCCGCATATCTGCTATATACGAAATCCAAAACTGAACTCAGTTGGATTGTGTATCAAATATATTTCTAAGTTAATCTCTCATCTTAAAAACAAAAGTTTGCTTAATTCTTGGTCTGTACTGATTCTTCTTTTTTAAAATGTGTCTAGCTCCCTGGAGTATGTATATATGGCTGTTGTCCAGATCAGAATAGTTTGTACCATTTAGTAAACACGGTTTGCTGCAAGATGTCTTGTTTTGAATTTCTGTCACTGACAGATAGGAAATACTTTTTTTACAGGTATTCCTTGACTTACAACAGTTCATTCAATGACTGTTCAAAGTTACAACAGCACTGAAAAAAGTGACTTATGGCCGTTTTTCACACTTATGACCGTTGCAGCATCCCCATGGTCATGTAGTCAAAATTCAAATGCTTGGCAATTAACTCATATTTATGACTGTGGCAGTAATCACCTTTTGAGACTTTCTGACAAGCCAAGTCAATGGAGAATTCACTTAACAACCGTATTCCTAACTTAACAATTGCAGTGATTCACTTAACAACTGTAGCAAGAAAGATTGTAAAATATGGCAAAACTCACTTAACAACTGTCTCACTTAGCAACAGAAATGTTGGGCTCAATTGTGGTCATAAGTAAAGGACTTCTTGTATTCATTTGTGATTTCCATGGGACCCATAGGCTCTTTTGTAAATAAAGATAATGAAAGAGACGAGTGTTGCATTGTCTTCCTTAATGTGGGACAGAGAGCCTGGCAGATTTTGAGAGATATGTCCACCAACTCCACATTACTATTCACTAATATTAATGCATAAAAGCTTGCTTGGCTTCTCTATTTTACAGCTGGGGCCTTCCAAGCCCTCTGGAAAAATAAATAGTATGTATTTGATACTGAAACCATTTGTTGCAGTATTTGATTTGGGTTGTGTTGGTTGCCTCACTTGCAGATGGCTGAAATTTGAGGAAGATGTTGAAGATGGAGGAGAACGATGGAGTAAGCCGTATGTGGCTACCCTCTCACTGCACAGTCTCTTTGAACTGAGGAGCTGTATCATCAATGGGAGTATCCTTCTGGATAAGCCTGTAAACTGCACTGAAGACATTGCAGGTGCTAGTTTTTGACAATTTATGAGAATAAAGGTCAAGGAATCTGGGAGGGGTCCCCTATGCCGTCTTAATAATAATAATAAAGTTGGAATGGACCTTGGAGGTCATCTAGTCCAACCCCCTGCTCAGGCAGGAAACCCTGTACCATTTCAGACAAATGGCTGTCCAGTCTCTTCTTAAAAACTTCCAGTGTTGGAACATTCACTGCTTTTGGAGGCAGGTTGTTCCACTGGTTAATTGTTCTAACTGTCAGGAAGTTTCTCCTTAGTTCTAGGTTGCTTCTCTCTATGGTTAGTTTCCATCCATTGCTTCTTGTCCTGCCATCAGGTGCTTTGGAGAATAGCTTGACTCCCTCTTCTTTGTGGCAACCTCTGAGATATTGGAACACTGCTATCATGTCCCCCTCGTCCTTCTCTTCGTTAAACTAGACATACCCAATTCCAGCAACCGTTCCTTATTTGTTTTAGCCTCCAGTCCCCTAATCATCTTTGTTGCTCTTCTCTGTACTCTTTCTAGAGTCTCAACATCTTTTTTACATCGTGGTGACCAAAACTGGATGCGGTATGCCAAGTGTGGCCTTACCAAGGCATTGTACAGTGGTATTAACACTTCACATGATCTTGATTCTATCCCTCTGTTAATGCAGCCCGGCCCGTGTGTAGAGAACATCCTCCCCGGATATAATCTGCCCAGGTGCAAAGTTGGATTAGACAGAATTTTCCTCAAATTCTGGAAATCTGTTTCAAGGCAGAATGCAGTAATATAGCAATGTTCCTTAATTTGGTGCCCTCCAGATGTTTTAGGGATATGATATTGGGAATATTGAGCCTTGCACATGATGACTAGGAATACTTGGAGCTATATTTCCAACCATCTGCAGGACAACAGTTTAAGGGAAGGTTTTGTTTAATTTAAAAATCAAGCTGATTTGCCCAGTTTGGTGATTCATTACGTTTAGAGAATATTAATCCCCATTAATGCGGGGGTTGGGAAGATAGGATGCCAAAGTAGCACAAAGGGTTGGGAAAGAGTGTTTATTGCGCCTGCTGTTTTTTCCCCCCTTTAACTATTTTTAAAATGTTGGATAAAAAAAAGTGTTGTGGAAGCCAGAACAGACTTGGCTCTTTTTATGAATCTCCCTTCTATCACCATTACTCATAGAATTGCATCATGGATAGCTATTCTGAGAATTAAACATGGCAGCTAAGAATTTTCTTCTGATTGTTGCTTTGGGGTGATTGTATTGTTTCTGTGTTAGATTTTTTTTCCTTAGAAAGAAATAGAATGCATATTTCAGGAAACCTTTACTCAAGCATGCAGGCTGCTCCCAATCCCAGGGTATGAGAGCTAATTTAAGAGAAGACCAAGTGTGAGCTTCTAAATCAAAAGTCAATAAGATTGCATTATCTGATGACTGAATCATTCTCACATTGAAATAAATGCCAGTGTCCTTGAAAGAAGAAACACATTCTCGTTCTTGAAATAGTATTTTCTTTTAATGGACTAGTTTTAAAAATGCAACTAACAGCAAGTGCACAAAGAATTATCAGGTTTGCTGCTATAATAGGAAATATATATATATATATAATAAGACTTTCTTTCCTCCCTTACAAAAAATATACTAGTGAACCTTCCAACCATACCAAGTTTAATTAATATAATTTTAATGCGGGATCACTGGTTGCAGTGTAATGTGTATTGCATTTGTATAATTAGGTGGTTTTTGTCTTTCAGAAATGATCCTGGATAGCCAGGAATCTTGTGATGAATCTACACGTAAAAAATTCTGGGACACCCTCTTGAAAAAACACCATCATCAGCATGAAAAGAGGAGAAACATCCTTCCAATTGTCCGTTCTTTTGGAGAAAGTGGCCAGAGAAAGTCTGATCCTCACTCAATAGATAAGACTGGTAAGGATCTCTGTCCTATGTCCCATTTTGGCCCAATTTCCACATTATATTGGGAATTATAAACCCTATGTGGAGAAATCATTGGGAATAAATAACATATCTGGTTCTAATGTATGATTTAGAACTACCAGTCGCTCAGTCGCACAACACTCGAATCCAGACCACAAATGTTTGTGTACACATCTTGTGATCCCTTCTTAATCTATCAGTACCTCTGCTTGTTTTCTGGATTGTCTGAACTCCAGGCTAACAGAGGAATATGAAGAACATACAAATTATTTTGGAGAATACTTGCTCCGTCTGATAAAATGTATTCAATCTATTTTTTTTTATTTATTAAATTTATATGTCACCCATCTCATTCTGAGTGACTCTGGACTCAATGCATGGCTGTGCAGTTCATCCTTTCCATTTGGTTATGCTGCCTCAGCAGTTTGGAAGACAAACTGGCTACATTCACACAATAAAGTGTGAATGCTCTCTAGCGAAATTAACCAAAACTACTCTGTTTGTATAATATCCTGTCCCCAAATAAGTTAACTATAGTGAATTGATGGCCTAGTTCTTTACCTTAACTATTTAGCCTAAGCAATTTATGGTTTATCATGGGTGAGCCCAGACATTGTCTGATTTGAGCATCAGGTATTACATATGATCAGTGGTGGGATTCAAATATGTGAACAACCGGTTCTGTGTGTGGATGTGGAAGGCCATTCTGGGCCTGGGCAACAAAAAATTAGCTACTGGTTCTGCCGAACTGGTGCGAACTGGCTGAATCCCACCACTGCATATGATCCAATTTACATTTAACTAGGCTTTAGCCAAACAATCTCTCCAAAGTGTAGGATTGTAAGAATAATCCTGCTGGCCCAGGTAAAGATCCACCTTTCAATGTTTTCTGATATAATAAGTATGTTAATAATTTTTATATAAGCATTTTTATTGTAAATTTCCAAAAGCCTCTAGTGGTGGTGATATTGATTTATTATGCTGTATCAACTCAGTATTGACTGTTAACAACCATATAGATCAGTGATGGCGAACCTTTTAGAGACCGAGTGCCCAAACTGCAACCCCAAATCCACTTATATATCGCCAGGTGCCGGGTGGGCATGGTCTGCTGAGTGGGTGTGGCCCACTGGATGGGCATGGCTACGGTGGTCATGGCAGATGGGTGGGCATGGTCAGGGTGGGCATGGCCAGCTCAATGTTGCTCCTGGGGAGGGATGCCTGTGGGGGCCGGGCAGGGTTGGGAGAGATCCAGAGGGTCTCTGGCGGGTGGAGTGGTGGACAGGAGATGAGTTTCAAGTGCTCAATCAGGCAAGGTGAGGCAGGACGGGGGTACCATTGTTGCAGGGCAAGGCGAGGCAGGGGCCGGGGCGGCTGTTGCCTGACACCATCGGCCCCCGCACACAGAGGCCAGCGAGCGCATGGGTGCTGGGATTCATCCGGTCATGTGGGACCTCAGCGAGTTAGCGGGCGGCTGGTTGAAGAGGACGGTTGCCATCTCCGGGCATGGTGCGTGTGCCTACAGAGAGGGCTCCGAGTGCCGCCTCTGGCACGCGTGCCATAGGTTCGCCACCACTGATATAGATAGATTCTCCCCCAAGGTGAACTGCCCTAAACTGGACCTTTTTCATTAAGTTTCTTGACTTTAATTACTAGAGCTGGCACATCATTTTTATGTTCAGCTATATATATGCTGCCATCAGCATAGTGCAAATTATTGATGTTTCGGCCTCCATACTCATTTTCTTTCAATCCAGCTTTGTTTGTGCTTGAAAAATGGAAAAATGGAAATCCAAGAACAGTGGAAGAATATAGTCAGCAAATTCATACAAAGTTTTTGTTTATTTTCTAAAAATAAATTTTGGTTTTGGGGATGAAATTTTCATCTTCTTAAGGTATAACCATTTCTTTAGAAACATTCACATTCACCATTTGTTCAGTTCAATAATGAAAAAATAATGTGGAGGAATCTAGGAAACACCTGTCATTTTGCTCAAATTGCTCTTTTAAAAGAATTGCATCCTTTGCTTGAAAGTGAAAATTGTCATGAGCTTTAAAAGTTTGTTACACTGAAGCAGCGGTTCATGAAAGTTATTTTCTTGTACTCACCATTCACATAAGTAAAATAATCCATGGACAGATGGACATTGTAAGTGAAATCAGGCATTCTACCTGTGTTTATATTGAGAAAGGTTTGTACTCAAACATAACTTTTCTCAAAATTATATATATGTATGGTATTTAATGTAATAATTAATACAACAAATTATCTATATTTTTCCTCTCTGTTTCTATTTAGGTGTGACTTCACTGTCTCTTCATCCTCCTTCTAACACACTAGATGTTAGAAATGGATTGACTCATGATACTACCCCAACAGACGTGTGCAAAGTGAGTTAATTTAATTGTTTATCACTAATTGTAAGATCCTCTTGCAGCCAATCAGATTTGACTCCATCAAAGTCAAATGAAAACAATTGGCACTGCTTTTATTTTGAATTGGCATCTTCAGCCAGACTGACTTTGTGATAATGTCACTGTCAATGGGTTCTCTGGAGTTTTACCTTGGGCAACTATTGCTGTCATATGAGTAGCAGTCATGGTATGTCAGCATCTCATCTGAATATGAACATTTCTGTATAATGTCTATTTTTAAAAATTCTAAAATCAGTCCCCAAAGGAGGAGGTTCTCTGGAATTTATACTGGTAGTCCCTGACCATAACTGGGACTGGCACTATGTAGAACAGCTGTTAAGTGAAATGTCACATGTCCATGCTGACTTGTATGGTTACAGTTGCAGGTGTTAAGCAAATCACTACAAGTCATTAAGCATGATGTCATGTGACCATGACTTGAAAATTCCTGCTGACTTCCTCACTGACTTTGCTTGTTGGATGTCAGCTGTGAACCTTGCAAATGGTGACTGCATGATCCCAAGTTGCTGTTTCTGTTGTAAATGCACACTGGTTGTCAAGCATCCAAATTACAATCAAATTACCCTGGGCATGCTGTGACTGGCCACAACTTCAAGGACTGGTCATAAATCTTGTTCAGTGCTGTCATAGCTTTGAACGGTTGCTGAAAGAATGACTGGGATATGAGGATTATCTGTATTTATTAGATGCATCATAATATCAGTTCTGCCTTAAAAAATTAAGCTTTTTTTCTTTCTAATTAGGCAGACCCTCATTTTATGAAGAAGATTCCTGTTGGAGCCGAAGCTGCAAATGTTTTAATTGGAGAAGCAGATTTCTTGAAACAACCTATTGTTGCCTTCTTACGCTTATCACCAGCTGTTCTTCTTCCAGGCATGACTGAGGTTCCACTCCCTACCAGGTAAAATGTGGTAGTGATGATGGGGGTGTTTTGGGATAACTAATAGTACTGATACCTTCAAGTCAGTGTTGATTCTTAGTGACTGCAGCTATGTAGTTTTCTTGGCAGTGCTACAGAAGTGATGGTTTGCCACCTTTGGGGTTTCATTTTTTTTTTAACCTTCTCAATCTACCTAAGAGTAATTAGTGCTAATTTCACCCTGCTTACCCACTACTAATATTATTTGTCACCTTGAGTATTACATTTGAGATTATGCTTGTAAATAATTTGTCCATGCCATTTAGAATTGTGTTTGTTGCAAACTTTGGAATGTTGCCTCTCCTCCCCACTGAGTTCAGGAAAAAAGAATAGTCATCCACTTTAGTAATTTTGTAATCTAGACTGAAGCTTTAAAAAAAATATCTACCATTTTTGCTGAAATAAAAATCCAACTTTTTCAGTAGATTCAAGATAAGAAAATTTTAAACATTTATTTAGATGGCTGTGGATACTTCCCGTTCTTACACTATTAAATCCTTTTTAAAAAGCTATGCCTACTATGAGGCATCCTATTAGAGGATCCATAAATATTCATATTTCAGTATTAAATATAGGTAATCCTCAAGATACAACAGGCCATTTAACAAAGGTTCGAAATTACAAACGACAACTCCCAAAAGCTACTTATGACCTCATTTAAAAATTAGGACAGCTGCAGTGGGCCTGGGGTTGTTCATCCAGGGTCACTGCAGTGCCCTCCCACCTCTCTCCCCCATCCCACCCCACCGGAAGCCTGCAATAATTGGGTGTCCTCCTCACACCCCCATTGTGCCCCAGTTTTAACTTCTGAAGCTCTCCAGACCTCATGTTATAGAGGGAGGGCAGGTCATGAGACCCTGGACCACGCTGTGGAGACCCAAATGCAGCAGCCATTTTGTCCCTGCCCACAAACAGGTGGGGCCAAAATGATGGCCACCTTAGGTCTGCACAGTGCTGCAGAAGCTTCTGAAGCTGCAGCACTGTGCAGAGCTTGTTAAGGCAGCAAAACAAAGCAGTGTGTCCCATGCGGCAATGACCCAAATGCATCTGCCATTTAGTCCCTGCCCACAAACTAGTGGGGACAAAATGGTGGCCACCAGACAAACTGCTGCTTTTTGCTGCCTTAGAGAGCTCTCCACGGTGCTGAAGAAGCTTCTGAATTCTTCTGCAGCATTGTGCAGAGCTTGTGAAGGCAGCAAAATGAAGCAGATTGTCCCCAGGCAGTGCAGCAGCAACCCAAATGCGGCCACCATTTTGTCAGCGGGACAAAACGGGGGCCGCTTTCAGAACTGTGCCATGTGGCTATGCAAAGAAGAAAGTCATCCCAGTTCTCTGGAAGGCCTCAGAGCTCTTCAAAAGGTAAGTGGTGAGAAGGGTGTTTTGCTTGGGGAGGTGGGAATCAGGCCTAAGGCCTGTGAGGACTCAGTGGAAGTGGAAAAAGACCCAAGAGGCAGGAAGTGGAGCATGAAGCATCTCACGGCGGGGGATGCCTTGGGAGAGTATATTACATTAATGTACATTAGTGTTTATCTACATATACTGTATAATACAAAGTTTTGTGATTTTTTTCATAGATGTCATCAATATCTAATAATTTCTGGAGGAGGAGATATGTAGCAAAACACTAACAGGCATAGGAAAGGCATGTGTGTGCATGCAGAATGCCTATACACAGGAAAGTGAAGATTTCACGTAAATGCACATACATTGGGCATAACCTATGTACACTCTTCAGAAAACATATGCACTGATATACAGGAAGAAAGCATAGGTTTGTTTCTTGTAATGTGCTAGGAGTGCTCTCCCAGATAAATTATACAAAATCTTCCAGATCAACTAGTGCCCAGTTAGAAAGGCCCTTCCTTTTTGTTCCTATTCTGCTCAGGATTTTGTTTTGCATTGACTGAATCCAGAAAGGTATGTGATCTGAATTGAAAGGAGATAGGTTTACCTCCTATCTTTTTCTCCCCCAAAGTTGAAGATGACTTTATGGGCAAAAGACTGCATGTAGGCAAGAGTTTAGTGTAAACAACACAGAGCTGAACAGAGCTTGATGGGTTCAGTAGGGAGTAATTTCATCTTCAGAGATTTTTAAAGCTGCATACCTGGAGAAAAGTTTCATTGTTCTGGAAGATCTTGGAAAGGCCTTTTCAAGACTTTTTCTTTTCTTTAATTGGACAGGGTCTGTCTCATTTAAATGAGACTTAGTTTCCCAATGGCTTAACATGTTTGATTTAGATTGCAAACATTTCTTTTTCTATTTCTCTTTTAATGACTAGGTTCTTGTTTATCTTGCTGGGCCCAGAAGGGAAAGGACAGCAATATCATGAGATTGGAAGGTCAATGGCTACCCTCATGACTGATGAGGTAAGTGAAGTATGCATCATTTCACTCTATACAGCAGAGTTTCTTAACCTTTGCATGGCTGTCTGGGGAATTCTGGGAGTTGAAGTCCAGGTTTCTTAAAGTTGTCAAGATTGAGAAGCACTGTGAGCCCATTCACATTGCTTTGAATGAGCTATACGTAAAAGAACACCAACAGAGTCATAAAAAGTTATAAAAGTCAGAAATAATGACCCACACACTCCAAATAAAGCATTAGTAAACACATAGTAGAATTGTTTTTAGTGATGCACACTCCCCTTTTAACATTTGCATGACTTGGTTCGTGTATTGTGGTAACCCGTATTACGTGTTACTTAGCTTTCCATTCATATACTATATAATCACAGCCAGCTTTTTTCTTGTTTTTAATGAGCCATGGTTAGACAACTGTGGTTTAGGGTGACTGGTACACTCAGATAAGTGAAAAGTGTTTGATTCTGGTGGATGTTTGATTATGCAAGTGTTTGATTATGCAAGGATGCTATTTCATACTATGTGGTTTAGGGTGACTGGTACACTCAGATAAGTGAAAAGTGTTTGATTCTGGTGGATGTTTGATTATGCAAGTGTTTGATTATGCAAGGATGCTATTTCATACTATGTATCTATATATTGTTCCACATTCCAGGTAGATTATTTTAAAGTTTTGCTTGTTTACCAGAATAGTTGTCCAGACAAACAAAGATTCTGTTTGAGAGAATACAGTATATGGGGAAATTAGAATTGATTTAGCTATCGTGTGCAAGTAAATATCATGATTAATGCGTTTTCTCTTGGGTCTCTTGTCTCTATAGATTTTCCATGATGTTGCTTATAAAGCCAAGGATCGAAGTGATCTTTTAGCTGGTATTGATGAGTTTCTAGATCAGGTGACTGTGCTGCCACCTGGGGAATGGGACCCATCAATCAGAATTGAGCCACCTAAAAGCGTTCCTTCCCAGGTAAACTGTGGCTTACTTCTTTAGCTCAATAAAACAAAATGGTAATATTTGTAAAATATCAAGTCTAATATGGGGGATACTATCTATAAATTAGATGGGCAGAATCACAGCACAATACGTTTGTCATTTATTGGCTGATACTTAAGGTTCCCTAGCGAATTGTCTCAGCTTTTTGGCCTGTTGTAATTGCAAGGAAAGGGAAATGATCCTGCTTGCCTATTGGAAGCTACATCAACAATAAGGCAACTGTGTGCAAATAAAATTGCAGGTAGTCCTTGACCTATGACCATAATTGAGCCCAAACCTTCTATTGCTAAGTGAAGCATTGTTAAGTGAGCTTTGCCCCATTTTATGATGTTAAACTAGCTAGTCATGTTACGATCTTAACTTAAAGTAGCTAGTCCTTTTATTTCACAAAAGGTGATCACATAGCCCTGGGACACTGCAACCATCATAAATGTGAATGAGTTGCCAAGTGTCCAAATTTGGATCATGTGACCCTGGGGATGCTGCAACGGTCGTGAGTGTGAAAAATTCTTATGTCACTTTTTTCAGTGCTGTTGGAACAGTCACTGAATGAATGATTGTAAATCGAGGACTACCTGTATGACATTTATACGGCTTTTGGTACACAGCAGTGTTGCAACCACAAGATTAGGCTTAGCCTCCAATTTGATATTGTTGGGTTTTCTTTATTTTTTAAAAAAGGGCCACTGTGTCTTTGACTGATTCAAAAGCCAGAAGAATCAAGTTAATTTGTCAGTTTTCCTTTTCATTAGGATAAGAGGAAGATGCCTGGAGCGCGAAAGTTATCTAATGGAAAGCTTTGTGATGATGAAATGGAGGATCACATGGGGCCGGAGCTCCAGAGAACAGGAAAGTGAGTCCTGGGAGTTTTGTGTGGCTTCCCCTGAAGCAGCAGATAAGCAATCTTTTTACTAGCTAGTACTGCATTTTAAAAGGTATTTGACCTCCGTGGCCTGCAAGGGGCATGGCCAGTGGCATCAGTGGCATCAGTGCAATAGAGCGGTTCAAATTATTGACTAATTTGGGAGATGCTTCAAAAAGTTAAATGTCTCTAGCTTAAGATGCTGATTTTCTCTCTGGAATAATAAAAAAAAAAAACCATTTGCCCAATTCAGTCCTTATTATAAGGGGGTAGATGGGCGGTTAAGAAATGTGAAATATAAATAAATAAAGGAAACAACTTCTCCAAAATTTTAAGGCTTTCATTTTGCCCTGTACTGCTACAGACTGCACGCAAGAGTTTTTACATGGTTGCAGAAGTAGTGTTTGTGGGCCGTGTACTGGTCAGACTTTTACTAAAGGAAATTTCCCCATCTTTCATGACAAGGGCTCTATAAACTCAGGGACACCTTATGAACCAGATACAGGTAGTCCTCAACTTTCAACCACAATTGGGACAGAATTTCTGTTACTAATCAAGACAGTTGTTAAGTGAGTCACGCCCACTTTTACAACCTATTTTGCCATGGTTGCTAAGTGAATCACATTTAAGTGAATTATGCTGTTGTTAAGCATATTTGGCCTCCCACATTGACTCTACTTGTCGAAAGCCACGAGAAGTGGTGATCACCTGGCCCTGGGATGCTGCAACCATTATAAATACACGCTGGTTACAAAGTGCCCAAATTTTGATCACATGACCGTGGGAATGCTGCGGGAGTTGTAGTTGTGGAGACCAGTCATCAGTCACTTTTTCAGTGCCATTGTAACTTTAAATATTTGTATGTCTACGAATGGTTGTAAGTCTAAGAGTACTTGTAGTAGATTTAGGATGGCGACATCTGGGCAACTTTTGAAGAATTGGTCCAGATCACTTTTGCTAGCATGGACTGGCCTAAGGGGCAATTTTTAGCGGGGTTTTAAAAATAATTTTAAATTACAAAGGCCAATCTAATATTTCATTTTAATTATGTTTTTAACGATAGT
Organism: Protobothrops mucrosquamatus; assembly: GCF_001527695.2. NCBI lineage: Eukaryota > Metazoa > Chordata > Lepidosauria > Squamata > Viperidae > Protobothrops > Protobothrops mucrosquamatus. Next base: position 77,721 of record NW_015387471.1, on the reverse strand, counting down.
ATTGTGGTATTTTTTGTATTTGTTTTTATCTGGCTGTCAGCCGCCCTGAGTCCGCAAGGAGAAGGGCGGGGTAAAAATTCAATAAATAAATAAATAAATAAATAAACGGAGGACTATAATGAGAAAGCAAGCTTCTGGTAATATGGAACAGGGGAATCTCAGTTTGAATCAAATACAGGCCTATAAATCAGAATTGTGGACAAATAATGGGATGAATATGTCAAAGAGCTGCCACTCCACTTTCAATGTTATGTGTTGGGAAATGGTTTGTCTCCGGTCATGTTGTTGTTGTATTTAACTCACTGCTGTGAATCCAACACCTCTTAGAAATTTCTGTCTTTGCTTTGCAGGCTCTTTGGTGGCTTGATCTTGGATATAAAACGGAAAGCTCCTTGGTACTGGAGCGATTATAGAGATGCTTTGAATCTGAAGTGTTTAGCTTCCTTTCTCTTCCTATATTGTGCCAGCATGTCTCCTGTGATCACCTTTGGGGGGCTGCTTGGAGAAGCAACAGACGGACACATAGTAAGAACGTTTACCCTCTTCCTTTTATGTGTTATGAATAATTGTCAAGGTAGGTGACAACAAAACCTATGTTACAAAAGCAGTGGACATTTAACTTCACCACTGCTGGTCTTTATACTATTTTGCATTAGTTATATCACAGTTCCAAACTATTGGTGGTTTTTTTTTCAGCAAGATTTTAAGTGGGTGGTGATCCATTCACATACACAGAATTTTACAAGGGCCTCAGATCTTCCTGCACTTTCTATGCTTTTCATCTTCCCTTTTTTTCTTACAGGAAGATATTGGTGGAGCAGCTTCAGCCTGTCTTCTGATTAGTAGTACAAGTAGTACAATCTTGACGCAAAATTACCCCATTTATATTCTGTGTCCTGTTAATAGAATTTTAAACCACCCCTGCAGAATGTGGCCTTCAGATACTCATTTCTGATAGAAGGCACATTTCATAATTACTTTTTTGGAACAGGCGATTAAAATTAATTATCTGGATATATTTCAACCCATCTTTCATATCCACAATTATATCCTGGACAGTTTTATTCATTCATTCGTTCGTTCATTCATTCATTCATTCATTCATTCATTCATTCATTCATTCATTCATTCATTCATTCATTCACTCACTCACTCATTCATTCATCTCCACAGTATTTATGGGTGGATTGCAGTTTTCAGGGGAAATTAATCTTCAGAACATAAATTAAAGAAAGGGAGCTATTTAGAACATTGATCTACAGTAGAAGTTAATTTGAGAAGTACCTTCCATTTCAGAAGGTAAGCTGAATTTGCCAATGTTGTCATTTTTCTCAACATGGATATGTGACATATGGCAAAAGTGCTGCTTTTCCCACATCACAACAGATCTCTCTCCTTTAATTAAAGTAAAAGTGTGAAGGAGGGAGAAAGTTAATTTAGATGCCCATAAGTAGAGTTCAACTCCTGCCAACTGGAAGAACCAAAGCTTGTCACCTTGATCTGTCTTTAATGATAACTCATTGAGAGAGGAAATTAAAGCAATTTAATTAGGTATCCTGTTTTCTGAATCCTAAAGAGAGAGTGGCTGCATGTACTGTTAGTCTGACCCATTACGAGCTCTTCTCTTCTTTTGTTTGTGCTTAAACCTGCAGAGTGCTATGGAATCCTTGCTTGGAGCTTCACTCACTGGAGTGGTCTACTCTCTCTTTGCTGGCCAGCCTCTCACCATCCTGGGAAGTACCGGACCAGTACTGGTTTTCGAGAAAATTTTATACAAGTTTTGCAAGTAAGGCTATGCATTTTTACAAGGGATGACGATGGTGGTGATGATGATGAATCAAATTGAGATAAATTAACTAACCTATTTCTAACTGCTGACCTCTCCATCCTCTTTTATAAAACAAAACAAAATATGAATACAGTTAGGCAGCAGTATTATAGGCTGGGACTCATTTGAATGCTTAGAAAGCTTGAAATGCTAGTAGGGCAGAAAATGTGAAATTCTGATACGGTTATGATGCATGTAGTTGGATGTATTATACTGTATCTGAAGAGAAGTAGTGTCCCATCCCTTTCCACTTCCTAGGAATAGTTATGGTTAGTATTCTCAACCCAGATGGTAATTGTGAGCAGTTATTTCTCTCCTCCCTTCAGATTCAAACCCTGGCTCTGATGGATAACAACAGCTCCACATCCAGAATAGTAGACAGAGGTAATCTAATCTGGAATGCTGGCAGATTCCTATTAAAAACATATGTGGCCAAAAATATTACAGGCTTTTAAAACGTGCCACATTGCCTGGGAGTTCCCTTATTATTTCTTCAATGGATTATTCCACTCATATTGTGTGAACTCCAATTCCTACTTAAATCATTGTGGATTTAATCAGAAGGTTTCATGGCTTGTGAGAAATAGGTTGAATGACGAGAATGGATGAACAGCTTCTTTATAATTTATCCAATTTTGAATTTGAAACTAATGAAGGATGTTTTTTTTAATGCTTTGTGATGATTCTAGGGTGGAAATCTTAGAATGCTTAAGGTGCTGTAGAATGCAATCATTTATCAATAACCAACCCATATCAATGTATATAGTTTTCAGCCATTACAGATAGTCCTTGCTTACTGACCACCTGTTCAGTGACTGTTCAAAGTTACAACAGTACTGAACAAGGAAACTTAACGACCAGTCTTGAAGTTGTAGCTGTTGCTGCATCCCTGTAGTTATGTGATTCCTATTTGTGACCTTCATGGCCAGCTTCTGACAAGCAAAAAGTCAATGGGGAATCCAGCAGAGACTTGCAAGTCACAGTCATGCAATGTTATGTTTAATGACGGGTGATTAGCTTAATGGCCACAGCTGATATAAGTCGAGCGTGGTCATCATCATAAATATGAATCATTGGCCAAGCGTCCGAATTTTGATCACGTGATCATGGGGATGCTGCAATGGTTGTAAGTGTGAAAAACAGTCATAAGTCACTTTTTTCAATGCCATTGTAAATTTGAATTGTTGCTAAATGAACTGTTGTAAGTCAAGGACTACCTGTATTGCCACTTTCTGTAGAAAGAATAGGAGTTGAGAAAAGATCTTGATCAATTAATGACTAATGAAGCTTAACAATTTCTGCATTTCAGTAGTTTTACAATTTTATGATATGAATTATTTCAGCATGTAATGTTCCTTATTTCATATCTTTGGCACATCTTTGCAGAGACTATAAGCTTTCTTATCTTGCTCTACGAACCTGCATTGGCCTGTGGACGACATTCATGTGCTTCTTGCTTGTGGCCACCGATGCTAGCTCTCTGGTCTGCTACATCACTCGGTTTACAGAAGAAGCTTTTGCCTCTCTGATCTGCCTCATTTTCATTTTTGAGGCCATAGAGAAGCTGTTTAAGCTGGGAAGGACTTACCCATTTTACATGGATAGCAATCTGGACCATCTGACCTTGTATTAGTGAGTCGGTGTTGTTTTTTTCTATTTTGAACAAAAAAATGGCTTATTGTACTTTAATTGCTTTGCTTCATATATATATATAAATGTGCTTCATATATATAAATCCACCAACTGGTGTAAGATTCCTTATTGTGCAGAAATAGCAATAGTTCTTAGAGTTATATACTACCCACACAGTGCTTTACAACACTCCCTGGGGGGGGGTTTACAATGTCAGCATATTGCCCCCAACAATCTGGGTCCTCATTTTACCGATCTTGGAAGCTGAAAGGCTGGGTCAACCGTGAGCCCTGTCAGGATTGAACTCCGGGCTGTGGGCAGACTTAGCCTGTAATACTGCATTCTAACCAACAGAGCTTCCTAAATAAGAAATAAAGAAGGCAATTATCACCTAACAATAGTTACATAAGAGCTAGTGTACAATAGGTTCACTGGAGCAGGTATAGAAATTCTAGTTAGGGCCTTGCAATGAAAATTTGAAATCGTATGTAGCATGAATGGACAATTTATAGCTCTAGGTTGAAATCTCTTTTTGAGCTGAGAGGCCTGCACAGGTTGTCCTGTATTTGTGATACCTTCTTGACTCACTCCTTGTCCTTCTTGAGCGAGGACACCTGGGGATAGCTTTTTTGTGTTTGCTTGACTAAGATCTTGCTTCTTCTGTATCATAAAGATTACAGCAAGAATGCTCTTTGGGGCTCAACAAAGATAAGTTGAGCTCCTTTTAAGAAAACACTGAGGGGAGCAACAGCACAGTATATGTAATTAGTACGTATGGCTCTATTGTCCGCACAATTTATTCTATAATTTGTGCAAGCCTGTGCAATGATTCTCTCACAGATCCCTTGATGCGTTGGAAGAGGCTCAATGTTTCCTTTGATATTGGGGGGATGACTTATGGAGGAAATAATTTAAATTTGGATAGAGTTGATTTGGTCAAAAGAGATAGTTGAGATTCTTCAGACAATTCTTATATTATTAAAACCAAGTTGTGCTTTCATATAATTGTTGATTAATTATCTTTGATTAATAAAGATTGAAATACTTTTTAAAAGTGTGCAGTGTGTTAAAACATTTTGAATCCAACTGCCTCAAATGGGTCCCCCCCTCCTTTTGATCCTGGAATAGTTGTTATAAAACAACTGTTTTACATTGACACAGGTTGTGGTTGTTGTAGGGAAAATGGGAGGAGGAAACATTAGTATGCTGAATTTATTAAATAATGGCAAGATACAAATCAGAACAAGTCAACTGAAACTTCAAAAAAGTGTTGGACCAGAGGATTGAGCTTTCAGAAGTAAACATGATTTTATGTGTGATGCTCATTAACCCTTTCCTGTGCCCACTAGCTGCAGATGTACAGCTCCTACAAATCCCACTAATGATACCCTGATGTACTGGGACAGCCAAAAGATCGATCCTTCAAAAGTTGCCTGGGCTAATCTCACCGTCTCCGTAAGTATATGAGCTTGACACTCTATGCATGGTGGACAAAATGATTTCTGTGATAACATTATTCATTGATTAGAATGGAACATTAGTCTTTCTAAAAGAGATGAAGGATTACATACATTTCCTTTCCACAAAACCAGTGATGGAGGGAAGGAAAGTAATTTTTGATGGGAAGACCTGTGTATATTAGGAACTGGTAATAGGAATATTTTCTTGATTAAGTTCTTCTGGGGCTTCTTTTCTTTTAAAATATGAGGTGGCATATTAAGCAGAGATGTCTATTTAAAAAGCATTGAGCTTTCGCCCTCACAGGTTAGATCAGTGGTGGCGAACCTATGGCACAGGTGGCAGAGGCGGCACTCAGAGCCCTCTCTGTGGGCACGCGTGCCGTCGCCCCAGTCCTAGGCCTTCAGCTGGGTTTTATAAAACCTTTTCGCTTTAGGCCTCCACTGCCGTGTGCAAAAAAAGAAAAAGTTTCAATCAATCAACCAATTTCAACTTCTCGCAGGAAAAAAAATCTTGCAAAGTTGGAATTGATTGAACTTTTTAGTCCCACCCAGTCTGCTGTTACCACCGCAGCCATGCCCAGCCAGTGGGCCACGCCCAGCCAATGGGCACACCCACCCGGCACCCGACGATGCATAAGTGGGTTTTGGGTTGCAGTTTGGGCACTCAGTCTCTAAAAGGTTCGCCATCACTGGGTTAGATTATGAGCCTGATTGGGTGTCAGAAATGGGATAGTGTAGAATTATGAGGGTGGCTGTTAGCTAGAGATCTCTGTGATGAGTCCTGTTACTGCAAATCACTAGGAATAGACATGTGATGTTGACTGTACTTTATTTGATTTGCTTCAATATATTTAAATTTTTAAAGAGAGTAAATACATTCATGGAATAATTATCTAGGTACTTGCTACATTTGCTAAAGGAAACCCTAAAGTAACCAGATCCTTGGCCTAAATTCAGCACGTTTTTCCTTTTCTTCCTGTTTATTTTGATAACTGAAGTTCTAAGGCTAAGCCATTAATGCTTTTTTGGGGGGGGTCTTGAGTCAGTGAAAAAACTTGTAGACATTTGAAAAGTAGTAATTACTGTATCCTTTCGACAGGAACAATTATTGGTTAATATTGACAAAACTAAGTTTTTAATTAAAATTGAAAACAGCTGTTCTGAAGTTGGCTGGGCATATATGTATTCTATTTTGCATATGTTTGTCAATTGCTATGCTGCTGATTATCCAAACAATAATTAAGCAATTACTTATAAAATGATTGGATTAGTGTGATATTTTATGCTTTTAATAAATGTCACTGCATAATATTTGTTGAACTATATAAGCTTCTGTGCTCTTATATTTGTTTCACACTTTGACATTAGGACTAATAAATCAGACAAATTCAATATGTCTACATGTACCTTTAAGTGGGACAGATTTTTTTGTGAGCGGTACTTTCAGACTAATCAATTCTTCTTTTGGTTTTAATGTGAATATATAAGGGCAATTCGAAAATAAATCTCTATTTCAGACATGTCCAAAGTCCGGCCCGCGGGCCATTTGCGGCCCGCGGCCCGGTTTAATCCGGCCCTCGAGCAGCCCTCCCTGCTCTATATAAATGCGGCCCTCCCACGGCCCTCCGGCAAGTCCCATGAAAGAGAGAGAGAGAGAGACAGAGACAGAGGCACTTGCACTTGCACTTCTGTCTCTCTCTCTCTCTCTCTCTC
>NW_015387471.1:21697-69504 GCF_001527695.2 Protobothrops mucrosquamatus | reverse complement strand
AGAGAGAGAGAGAGAGAGAGAGAGAGAGAGAGAGAGAGAGAGAGAGAGAGAAAGAGGAAAGAGAGGGAGAGGAAAGAGGCATAAAATAATTCATTTGCATTTAATTGTAATGGTTCAAAGAATGTTCGGAAAAATGTTCGGCCCTCCAGCACGTTCACTTCATCCAATCTGGCCCTCTTTGAAAAAAGTTTGGACACCCATGCTCTATTTGGTTATCAATGACAGACACTCGCAGATACAGAACTTTTATTATACAAATTAGAAAACTACAACATTGCAATACTTTTCGACGTAATTGCCATTCAAATTGAGGCACATCGTCATAACATCTTACAAGATTTGAACTTCCTTAATAGTAGTTGCTCAGTGCCAAATCTGGGCTATGGGTGTGTGTGTGTGTGTGATCAAAAACATCCCAATGGAACTGCTTCAAAAGTTCTTAGGTGTGTCTAGCGGTGTGCCGGTGAGCATTGTTGTGAACCAACACTACACCGGAAGTGGTACCATAGAAAATCTGGCCAAATGTGAAGATACAAAAGGAGTACTGCTAGTGAAATTCATGGAGCGTGGTTCGACCATCAATTCAGAAGTCTACTGTGAAACATTACAAAAACTCAGACAAGTCATCCATAACAAGTGTCAGGGCATGCTAACTTCTGGTGTGGTGTTGGTTCACAATAATGCTCGCCCGCACACCGCTAGACGCACCCAAGAACTTTTGAAGCAATTCTGTTGGGATGTTTTTGATCACCCACCCCCCCATAGCCCAGATTTGGCACCGAGCGACTACTACTAAGGAATTTCAAACCTTATAAGATGTTATGACAAATGCCTCAATTTGAATGGCGATCATGTCGAAAAGTAATGTAATGTTGTAGTTTTCTAATGTGCATAATAAAAGTTCTGTATCAGCGAGTGTCTGTCATTGACAACCAAATGGAGGCTTATTTCCAAATTGCCCTCGTACCATATTTCATTTTAATTTCATTTTGATTTCCACCCCTGATATGCTTTACTCTGATGCTAAATTTTAAACACTTCTTTTATGCATGCGTTGACAACATTCTGGATTTTAAACTTAATATTTTCCCCAAAGCATTATTAAATGTGTACAATTGCATCTAAAAGTTCTTGTTGCTTGGGGACAGAACACTACATGTAACTGAAATTGAGATCTAATTTCAGTTCTTGTATGACGTTTTCTTCATTTGAGAATTAGGAGCCTTAATGTATTCAGATGTTTATTATAGTTTATCCACAGCTAGCCCCATATCTTTGCTGAAAACACTGTACGTTTTGCTACTTTTTAATATTTTTTTTTGTCCAATCAGCAATGTCAGGAGATGCATGGAGAATTCATAGGATCTACATGTGGAGACAAAGGACCTCTTACCCCCGATGTTCTTTTGTGGTGCTGCATCTTGTTCTTTACAACCTATATTTTGTCGAGCACACTGAAGAAATTTAGGAGCAGTACATATTTTCCCACAAAAGTAAGTAGATGCCAGCAGCTTAACACCAGTTTGAAACCCTGACTAATTCCTACTGTCTGCTTTTCTCTATAATGGTGTCTAGCCAGATGGATTTCCTCGAATGCATAGCTACCTCTAGGTGAGATGGGTGGCAGATACATTTAAATAAATAAATAATAAATACCATTGTTGGAAATTGAAGGGAATCTCTCCCCTCATTTCTAGGCAGTGGAGCCAATCTGCATTCAGATGGAAGTCTAGTTCTCATTGTTTTTCTGTTTTTCATTATCTTACCTACAGATTGCCGTCTTGAGAGTGGGTTGGGAACAGGATGTCTCCATATACCAGTTAAAGGGGAACAGTGGTGGGAGGAGGATATGTGTCTGCCTTCTCCTTCCAGATACTCCAGACCAGAGGCAATTGTTGGTCCCTATAAGAAGCAAAAAGCTGGGCTAAGAAGGTCATTGTCCAGATTTATTTAAAACATTTATATAGCTGCTGATCTTAAAAACAACTCTAAGTGGCTCACAACCAATAAAATAATATAAATACAATATAAAACCAACAGCAATAAAACTAAAAACAAAAAAACCTGGTGCTACAGCCACACTTCTTTGATGCAGCCACATTCTTCTCCCACTCTAACCCCATCCTGTCCCAATGTCTGGGGGAAGAGCCAGGTTTTAAATGCTCTCTGGAAGGATAGAAGGATAGGAACCTGTCAGTTCTCAAGGGGGAGAGTGTTCCATAGGGCAGAGTTTGCAATGGAAAAGACATGCTTGTCGGAATCCATTAGATGGCAGGGTTTAAGAGAAGAGATCCAGAGTGTTTTCATCTGGTGGGATGCACAGATGTCCTCAGGGAGAGTTGATTCTGTAGATAACCTGGTTCCATGCCATGTAGGGCTTTAAAAATAAAACAATAACCAGCATCTTAAATTGCACTTGGAAAAAAAACTGGGAGTAAGTACCACTCACATAACAGGGATGTCATATGGACGAACCTAGGAATGTCCAACACTGTGAGTTCCACTGCATTCTGGACCAGTTGTAACTTCCAGGTAGTCTTCAAGGGCAGCCTTATATTGAACATGTTGTAATAATCCAAATAGGAAGTAACCAAGACATGAGCGATCACGAAGTAAGCCTCCTGGTTCAGGAAAGAGCACAGTTGGGCAGAAGATGAATCTATGAAAAGCCCGCCCCTTTCTGCCAGAGTTACCACCCTCTCATCAAACAGTAGATACGAGTCCAGAAGAATTCCCAAATTATACATCAGTTTTGTCCGATGAGTCAAAGATGACATATCTCCAGGCACAAAAGGGCCAAAAACCAAAAGCCACTCCATCTTCCCAGGATTGAGTCAAAGTCAATTCCTCTCCATCCATATCTCAAAATAGCTTCAAGCACTAGGTCTACACCTTAATAGCATCACCTGCTTGACCCAGAGTGAAGATATACAAGAGCATATTGATGATGTTGCAACCCATGCTGGCAAATTACTTCAATAAACAGTTTCATATAGATGTTAAAACAGGACTGGAAAGAGCCCTGAACCCTGATGCATCCCACATTGCAGGGACCTCCCACTTCCAGTGCCAGAAGCTGGTTTCGGAAGGATACCATGCTTGATCATACTGAAAATCTCTGAGAGATCCAGGAGGGCCAGAATGGTTGAATCTCCCTTGTCCCAAGTCATCCAAGGTAATCAGCAAGCATGACAATGTCATCTCGGTACTTTACCCGGGTCTGAATCCAGGCTAAAAAGGGCCCAGATAATCCATTCAAGGCCCTAGTAGCTGAGCAGTAATCATCACTAACAAAGTGATGGGAAAGGGAAGGTTGAAGACTGGATGAAAGTTATCGTGAGCTGTTGGTCCAGGGATAGCCTCTTGAGAAAGGAATACCACTACTTCCCACAAAGAGGCATTGACCACCACTTAGACCCAACCAGATGTCACCTCCCAGAAGGCCTTAACCAACAAGAATGACATGGATCCAGAACACAGATGGCAAACTCACAGCTGTGAGGACCCTTCCCACTTCCTCAAGACCTTCTGATATGAACTCCTCTCAGATAATAGGATGTATCTCAGTCACTTCCAACAGATATGCTCATCCACAGTCTAACTAGAGCAGTTAAACTTTGGCTAAGGAGAATATTTCTCTTTGGTTCTAAGAAGAACATTCCTCCAAGTGGCCCTGCAAGAACTCGTGCTTCTCTCTACCAAGGAAGGACCTGATCACCCACAACAGGGCCACTGGGAGGCTATTTGCAGAACAAAAAAGATGGAGAAGTAAGTATATTTCACAGCCCTTATTGCCTTAGGGTAAGTCCTAATGAAGTTTCTTACCTGTGCTTGATTAACTTTTTATTTTCCTCCAGTGAAGCTCTAGGTATCTTTTGGTCATCTCTTGGAGATGGTAAACCAAAGTGGTCTATAAGATCCACATCCACAGAGAGTCTGTACAGGTGCAACTAAATCCAGCACCCTCCTCACCTCATTTCAAGCCACAACAAGGGCATTAACCAAGACATATGCCAGATTTTTGGGGGAAAAACCCAAGCTCCCTTTAAAACCACACTGGGATAAGCAGGTCCCAGAAGGCTATACTTATATTTTTAAACCTTGGGAGAGACTGTTTGATTAAAGCCAATTATATATAATTAAAAGATATTATTTGGCTAGGTTCAAATCAAACAGTGGCTGTGTTTGATAAACCATAAATCATGACTTACCATCCATAGTGCCTAAGCCAAAATCTAAAATTAACTTCAATGAGCTTTAATCCAATGTGTGAAGCAGACCACCACAGCACTTCAAATTCTGTATGTGCCTAACAGACTGAAAATATTAGACACCTGCAATCAGTGTCATGCCCTCTCTACTAAATCTTCCCTTGAGCAAAGTGTGGGAAAAGGTTGGAAGAAAAGAACAGATGATGTTTAACTAGATTTGTTTGAGAATGAAAACAGAAGATAGAATTTTTAGAAATAACATTTCTTAAAACCACCCTGTCTTTTCCTGTGTTCCAAATTTTTCAGAACAGCTCATACGATCTCAGAACTGTAGAAGCTCTTGTGCAAGGAGTTCAAAGTCACTTTTGATTGCCTTACACAAGCACTGAAATTTCATGGCATTTATTTTGAGATTTCAGGAGCAATTATTCATCAGGTGGACAGTGCATCTGTCCAATGTCCAGCAGGCATCCTGGTTGGCAATATAAATATCATATATCCAACATTTGATTTATCTGGAACTGATTATTTAGGTACGTAGATCAAGTCCTATGCATACTAACTCTAATCCTGTTGAGACATGTGTGGTTTTTTTTCTCCCTCTTTAGATACGCTATGTGGTAGGTGATTTTGCAATTTTTATAACCATTGTTGTCATGGTCCTAATTGACTACTTCACTGGAATCCCATCACCAAAACTGAATGTCCCAGGTGCCTTCAAGGTAGGTACTTCACCTCATCTTGAATTCCTCTAAGTGCACGTAGTGGTATGGGGAAAACATCTCTTGCCTGAGTAACTGGAACAGAGAATCCAAGGCCTGCCCTGTGTGGTTTCTCGTATCCTTTAGGATGTCCCACTTTGTGGCTAATTGTGTATTAGTGAAGGGCATTGAGGCTGCATGTTTGGCTGACTGGGAACTGAGATCCTGTTTGTAACATTCGGGATATTCTGCACTTTGGTTCTGAAGCGGGAAAAGTACTTTAGAGTGGTGGGAATGTAAGTGGGATACAACCCTGAGATTCTTGAGTTGCATTTAGCCCCTGAAAAGCTTGCATGTGACTCAGTGGCCAAAGGTCACCATAAAATTGGGGTTTTAATTGTGGTAATAGGGGAATAAGGCTAACTTTATAGGGAATGATTGAAGTAAGAGTCTTTAAGGTGTTTAATTTAAATTAAACTAAATTTCACTTTTAATATGCAGGCTCTGTCTATTTCATTCTTATAACCCCTTCTGCTTTTTAGAGTGAAACCTGTAGTATGTCATTCAAAATGCTCCGTGGGCTTGGCCCTAGAAATCATGTATAACCAACATTTTAACTCCCTGCCAAGCAGGAATCATAGGTTTACATTCACAATTGAGACACATGTTCATCATCCAATGGCATTTCTGTATCATTGTCTAGAAAGCCAGAAGAATTTCAGCTGAAACAAGAGCAGGTGGGGGGGGGCATACAAACATGGCACGGTTTACTGTTGTATCTGTGTATTTTTTTTTCTACAGCCAACAAGAGATGACCGTGGATGGCTCATTAACCCAATAGGCCCCAATCCCTGGTGGTCTGTGCTAGCAGCTATCATCCCAGCATTACTCTGTACTATACTGATATTTATGGACCAACAAATCACAGCACTTATTGTGAACAGGAAAGAACATAAACTTAAGGTAACAGAGCAGCAGGATAATTTGCCAAGCTTTTCTTTCTGTGGCTGTGACGTGAGAAGTAAAATCACAGTGGAACAGCAGCATAATCCAGACTATGTGGAACTTTAGTTTGAGTAAAATCAGAAAGTTGTGCTATTTCAAACAGGTTTTTTATAGGACTGACACAGTGAAATGTATCCCATTATAGCTATAATCCAGTGTACACATACTGTACATGGGGGGGGGGGGAGGGAGGGAAGGGAACCCATAGCATACAGTAGAGATTAAAACTTTAAATCTGTTCTTGAAATGGCAATCTGAAGTTCCTGTGGAATAACTTTATTTCCAGTTTTCTGAAACCGGGTGAGCCAGTTTTCTTTCCATTTCAAGTGACAAATAACCTTTTCTAACTTTTGATGATTCTAGTAACCTTTTGTCTAGCACAGGGGTCTTCAAACATGGCCCTTTTATGACTTGTGGACTTCAACTCCCAGAATTCCTCAGCCAGCGTGCCTGGCTGAGGAATTCTGGGAGTTGAAATCCACAAGTCATAAAAGGGCCCAGTTTGAAGGCCCCTGTTCTAGCACATATCCAGTGAATCAGAGTGAATGATAACAGGGTTTTAATTAACCTCTGCTAATGATTTCTATTTCCACAGAAAGGATGTGGCTACCATCTGGACCTTCTCATGGTGGCCATCATGCTTGGTGTGTGTTCAGTGATGGGGTTGCCTTGGTATGTTGCTGCCACCGTCATTTCCATCAGTCACGTGAACAGTCTTAGACTTGAGTCTACTGTAGCAGCTCCTGGGGAGCAACCTAAATTCCTGGGCATAATTGAACAAAGAGTAACTGGAGTGATGATCTTTGTACTAATGGGCCTCTCAGTCTTCATCACTAGTGTGTTAAAGGTAAAAGCATGGAAGAACATTCAAGGGTATGTCGGGGCAACCTCCTCTCCCTCTTTTAAATAGTCTTAGCTTTAATGGAGTTGTGTTGGCTTGAGACATCAACCTGGCCTCGAAAGACCCATTCTGAAAGGGCATATCTTTAGTAGCATTTATCAAAAACTACTTTTGACTTTCGCAAACCAAGTCAGGAGAAGATTTGAAGCCTATTTAAAGAAGTGGGCCTTAGTCCTGTTGACACCACCACCCCCTGAAGATATTCCCCCCCTCCCCATTCAAGTTGGCATCTGATACTCCTTTTATATACAGAAAACAAAGATATATCTTTCTGCATCATTTCCCAGAACAGTGAGCAAATTCTGCCCATGGGGTTGCAAGGCAATAGAGTTAATAACTGCTTTCCACATCTGGGTTTCAATTTCCTTATTTATTAGTGTTTTTTTTTTAACCCACCCTTATTATTTTATAAGTAACTCAAAGCAGTGAATGTACATTAAGACTCCTTTCTGTTCCTATTCCCCCACCACCACCACCATCACTCTGTGAGGTGGTTGGGCTGAGAAAGAATGATTGGCCCAAAGTCACCCAACTGACTTTCATGCCTAAGGTGGGGCTAGAACCACCACAGTCTCCTTGTTTCTAGGCCAGGGGTAGGCTATCACCTTCACCACTACACCAAACTAGCTCTATTATGTATAGCCATGGTATCCCAATGCCATAGAGGTAGTCCTTGGCTTACAACCATATATATAGTGGCAGCTCAAAGTTGCTCTGAAACAAGTGTTTTAGAACTGGTCCTCATATTTACGATTATCGCAGCGTCTCTGTGGCCAGGTGATGATTCAGGTGCTGGGCAATTTTTATGCATTTATGGCAGTGGCAGCATTCCATGGTCACGTGATCATAATTTGCTATCTTCCCAGCCAAACTTCCGACAAGCAAAGTCAGTGGGGGAAGCCAGCAGGGATGGTCACAAGTCATTGTCGTGTGATGTCTCACTTAACCAACCACAATGTTTTGCTAAATGACTGTGGCTAAAAAGATCATAAAATCAATTGCCAACATGTGATATCCCACTTAATGACCGCACTACTTAATGATTAATTTTCCAGTCCCTAGGATGGTTGTAAGTCAAAGATTACCTGCAGAAAGCTCTGGCAGTGCATGTACTGCTCCATTAATGATCTCATTATTATGATTGTGTAACATCCTGGATTCATTTTCATAAATATGCAGCAATTTGGGTTTGAAGGGGGAAAAGGTGTTTTGGCATACTCATGGGTATGCACGTAGCTCCTGTTAGCTATTCCTTAAAGCTTGTGTTGCTGTGGTTGAGGACATCTGGATGATCCAAGGAAAAGAAACAGCTGCTTTAAGGATTTGCTGACTTTTGCTATCGGTATGCAAGCATCACAGAATGTATCCACACATTTTGAAGCACCCTTCTTTCCCCCAATCCAAAGTGTAGCCCAGCCTGATAAAGATATGCAAATCCTTTAAAATTTAAGAGATTCTGTAGAATCTCTTTAGTACGTGAAACAGAAAATGCATGCCTGTTCCTACGGTGGTGATCTGGGAGAGCTTGCCAAGCAACTGCGTGTGCCTGAAAAATGACTGGGTTACTTTAAATGTTCAAAAAGAGGTGCTTTATTATGTGCTCCTGCATATTCTGAAATGTCTTGTTCACCATCCTAGCATGCATGCATAGACATGCACATTTATATAAAGGCTAGGCATTGCGAGGTGGAAGGGAGAGCAAATGATGACATACACATTGTGATACAAAACCTGCTATTTGTGTATTTGCATCAGATATCAGGACATCAGGACAGAGTTTGTATCCTAAAGTTGCTGCATATGTTGTCATTTTGACACAGTCTGTTAGAGATGCCTCTCTGTGCATATGTGTATATGCATACACGAGGTGGAAAAAAATACACAATGAAATCAGATATTGGTGAAATGTAAAAAGCTGTTGAAGTCTCTGTAACTTCCCAACAGCAGTGACTGGCATTATCAGTAGTCACCATCCAGTGAAGTAACATAGTGAAACAGAAGAGCCATGCTTAATAATAATAATAATAATAATAATAATAATAATAATAATAATAATAATAATAATAATAAAGTTGGAAGGGACCTTGGAGGTAATCTAGTCCAACCCCCTGCTCAGGCAGGAAACCCTATACCAGGGATAGGCAACCTTGGCTCTTTTATGACTCGTGGACTCCCAGAATTCCTGAGCCAGCATGGCTCAGCTTGGAAACCTCTCCCTTTCCCCTCAGCATGGCTGGCTCAGGAATTCTGGGAGTTGAAGTCCACGAGTCATAAAAGAGCCAAGGTTGCCTATCCCTGCCCTATACCATTTCAGACAAATGGCTTTGTTCATGCCTGAGCAGGTAGACTAAAATGGTTCAGTGCCACAATTTTATCTTATCTTATCTTATCTTAAATTTCCCCTTAAAACCATTCTGTTGTTCATTTTATTTAGAAGCTTATCTATAGATACATTCTACAGGACAGGTAATCCTCAGCTTATGACCACAGTTATAAATTGTATATATAGTACCTCAGCTTATGACCACTATCGCTAGGCAAGGTAGTTGTTGAGTAAGCTGTGCCTGATTTCATGACCATTTTGCCACAATTGTTAAGCAAATACTATAGCTGTTAAGTGTATCATGTCATTAAGTGAAACCGGCTCCTCCCCCCCCGCCCCTCCCCAAAAATGACTTTGCTTATTGTAAGCCAGCTGGGAAGATCACAAATGGTGATCACAAGACCCTGGGGACACTGCAAACATTGTAAATACATACCAGTTGCCAAGTGCCTGAATTTTTATTGTGAGAATGCTGTGACGATTATAAGTGCGAGGACCGGTTATAATTCACTTTTTTTAGTGCTGTTGTAATTTTGAATGGCCCCTAAACAAATGGTTGTAAGTTGAGGACTATCTGTACCTTTCAGTAAACCTCCACAGCCAAGAGAAACCTGTAACTGTTAATGTGTGATTTTCTGCATTTAATTCCAAAATAAAATGTGTAAATGCAACATTGTATCCCATGGCCCATATTAAAGACAGATTTGATACTAACATTAACTTTAATAAATCCTTGGCTATAAAGACCAAGAGTGACTATTTTGTTCATTTAAAATAAAAGTTATCATAATTGTTCAAAAACAATTATGACCCTTGGGGTTTAAACATAATAATACCTTATTCCAGTGATGGCGAACCTTTTAGAGACCGAGTGCCAAAACTGCAACCCAAAACCCACTTATTTATCGCAAAGTGCCAACATGGCAATTTAATCTGAATACTGAGGTTTTAGTTTAGAAAAAACAACTCATACATTAACATCTTTTGTCTTAAAAGAAAAACACAATAACAAAGCTTTTAATGATAAAACTTTTTACTGAAAGGTAAAAGTTTGCATTTGGCATGCTTTTGAACAATTAATGTGATTTTTACTGTTGTATGCATGCTGATAATTTGTCTAACCTTGGCTTATACTTTGTAAGTTTGAGAGCAACACATGCAGCACTCAGGTCATCTGTTAGTCTGTTTCTGGTGTCAGATTTGATATAATTCAAAGCTGAAAACAGCTCGCTCGCTCCGGAGGCTTGTTTTGGCTAGGAAGGGGCTTGAGAAATGGCTTTTTCCTGTGAAAACTTAGCCAAAGAGCGAGGTGCACAAGCCCACAGAGAGGGCTCCGAGTGCCCCCTCTGGCACACGTGCCATAGGTTCTCCACCATTGCCCTATTCCGCATGTTCAGAATGCTAGCATGGAGAGCAAATTGTATCTCCTTTTCTCTGTCTCTGAAAACTATTTCTGAACTCTGTGATTCAAGAGTGCAGAAATTCACTAAGCCAGTGGCCCCCAACCTTTTGGGCGCCAGGGACCTGTTCTGTGGGAGGGAGGTTTTTCCCCGGACTCTGTGTGTGTGTGTTTGTGTGTGTGTGTGTATGCAGTTTCTCACGCTGCTTGCATCCCACGCGTGTGCAGATGGGGCTTCGCTCGCTTGCGTGGACTGGTTCCTGTTGGGTTAGGGACCCCTGTACTAAATCACCCCTGATAGGTGTCCATCAAGCTCCTGTCTAAAACCTTCCAGAAAGGAGAGTACACTGCTGTTCTTGACCTTTGCATGACCCTGTCAATCACCACTCAACTGAACAACCACATTAAATTAGAGTTGCTTTGTGTGGTCATGCCCCTTTTCACCAAGTAGAAAGGTTACATTTACGTGTGGTATTTCAAAGGCTGACTGTAGCGCAGAAAATAATAACAGTGTGGTTGCCAAAATGTACTAATTTTCCCCAGTATATTTAACAGTGATTGAGTAGGGTTTATTTTTTTAAAAAAAGATGTCATATTTATGGGGAGTTATACAGGTAGTCCTTGACATACGACCACAATTTCTGTTACTAAATGAGACAGTTTTTATGTGAGTTTTGCCCCATTTTATGCCCTTTCTTGCCACAGTTGTTAAGTTGGTAACATGGTTGTTAAGTGAATCTGGCTTCCCCATTGACTTTGCTTTTCAGAAAGAAACAAAAGTGATCACATGACCCTGGGACGCAGCAGCTGTCATAAATATACCAAGTGACTGAATTTTGATCATGTGACCATGGGAATGCTACAGCAGTTGTAATTGTGAAAAACAGTCATAAGTCACTTTTTCCAGTGCTTTTGTAACTTCAAACAGTCACTAAACTAACTGTTGTAAGCCGAGGATTACCTGTATTGTTAAACAAGATGGTATTATTTGTTTTAGTTATAAAGAATTTAGTGATATACCTAAATTCCATTCCATGTAATACTTATTACATTCTTTTTCTTTTCAGTTTATACCTATGCCTGTTCTCTATGGAGTGTTTTTATATATGGGTGTTTCTTCTCTGAACGGAATACAGGTATTTATATATTTTTACGTAGGCATAGCAAGGTTGAGAAAAGCACTTTGCATTTTGAACTGAGAAAACATACATTCCACCAGATTTGCCATAGTAAAAACATAGTCGGTCATGACCAACTCTAGGACAGAGGTCCCCAACCTTTTGGGCACCAGGGACGGGTTCTGTGGAGAGAGGTTTTTCCACAGACCGGAGAGTGCGTGGTTTTGTGTGCTGCCTGCATCCCACGAATGGGGCTTTGCTTGTTTGTGTGGATTGGTTGCTGGCATGTTGCGGCCTGGTACTGGTCCACAGACCGGGGATTGGGGACCCCTGCTCATCTCCGTTTCTTGGCTGAGGCGGCCAGCATGGTCCGACAATAATTCTGACAATTTCAGCATTGTCCAAAGACAATACTGCGTAGTAGCTTTGCAGAAAATAGCAGAAATTTTGCTTTAAGTATCAAGGCCTTGCAGACTTACATTTCTCTATGGTTCAGTCCTTTGGGCTTCCATAAGATGAGTCATTGATCTGTTGGGTTTTGATCTAGTAATTGTGGCCCAGACATCACTAAGCTGGACAATAGAGGTTTGGATATTTGTTACATTCTAGAGCCTGGGTCTCTGGGATGTTTGCCTGTTAATGGATCAGAGCACATAACCTTCACTTCTTCCCCATCACCCTCTGAGTTGGACATCATAAAACCTTGAGATTTGGACCATTTTTCAGGTTTTTCATTTTTTAAAAAACAATATATAGTTTATTGCCAATGTCCTTATTGAAATCTTGGTATAATGCCATCTCATGAAAAAAGTTGGTGACTTCTATTTTAAAAGGATGCAGATATACTTCGTATGCCACCTCCTGAGAAGAGAGGGTTCATTGGAAAAGATCCCGATGTTGGGAAAGATTGATGACAAAAGGAGAACAGGAGGGGAGAGGATGAGATGATTAGATAGTGTTGTTGACACAAGGAACGTGAATTTGGGTAAACTCTGGGAGACAGGAGAGGACAGGGGAGCTGGCATACCATGGTCCATGGAGTCACAAAGAGTTGGACATGACGTAGTGACTGAACAACAACATACTTTGTATATTCTGTACTGTATCAGAATATGACACAATATATTTATTTCATGCTTGCTTGTGACCCCCAAAGTACATACATTTTCTTTTATTGTAAATCTTTTCTATTAAGTACTACATTCCATCTTTCAACAGAAGATATTGGGGGCTGAAGTTCTGATCCATGGAATGCAAAACGTATGCCTTACTTTGAGCTGGGCTGTTTCTTAAGCATTATAACATTTCAAAGCTTGAGTAATATCTTTAAATTATAAGTTGTGAGGATATGTCATTGTTTAAGAGCTGCGTTTCTTAACCGTGACAACTTCAAAATGTGTGGACTTTCAGAATTCCCCAGCTTTTTGCCCTGAGTCCTTCGGGAGAAGGGCGGGGTATAAATTAAAGTAATAATAATATATGATTCCTGTTCATAGGATGCAGGTTTAGAATGAAGGTTAATGGCTTTTGGCTGACTAAAGCTCTTGTGTGAAAAATACTCTTAACCTGTGTACTAGGCTGTGCGATGATTTCCTTATGGCAGCACATCCATTGTACAACTATCTGCCTTGCCTTCCCAGTCATCATGAACAAATTCAGGATGCTCCGTTGGAGTAATATAATTTTTAGAATGCCTACTCTACTAATTGCATCTTTTTCAACACCTGCTGTTTTTGTTGTACTATTTTTCTAGTTTTTTGATCGCCTGAAGCTAATGGGAATGCCCAGCAAGCATCAGCCTGATTTCATTTACCTGCGACATGTCCCGCTGAGGAAAGTGTATCTCTTCACAATGATCCAGCTGACCTGCCTGATCATTTTGTGGGTTGTCAAGACATCTCCTGCAGCCATTATCTTTCCCATGATGGTAAAAATACTTAAGCTGGAAGTGTCCATCTCTGTCATAAGGGCATGGGGAGGAAGGTCAGAATTATGTCTCAAAGGCATTAACCTGGGATCTGGTACTGTATGACATTTCCAAATTTTAAGAAGATATGATTTTGCTGAGAATCCTGAGTTGCAATGCTAAAGAAATGTGTCGTTGATTATATATTATACATATGTCAGAAAACAAGTGAGTGACAATATTTTATTTATTTATTTGTATCCTGCCTTGATTATTTTTTACGAATAACTCAAGGCAACAAAAATATCAAACACACCTTCCTCTTCCCATTTTCCCCACAACAACAACCCTATGAGTGAGTTGGGATGAGAGAAAGTGATGGCCCAAGGTCACCCAGCTGGCTTTCATGGCTTAGGTGGGTCTTGAATTTGGAACCTCCTGTTTTATAGCCTGGTGCTTTAATTACTATATATCAGCTATTGCTGCTGGCTTAAGGGGAAAACATTAACAGTGGAACTATTTACAAACTGGGAATTAGGATAAAGAAGGCTTTTGTAGATTTGATGGAATATGCCATTTCACAATTCCATGTCCAATTGACATAATAGGTCAATACTATCCATCATCTCTTCCTAAATTTCAGTGTTAATAGATATCTTGCTTGTATGCTTAATGGCTATGGTGGAGGTTCTCCCAAGTGGGCTGTACAGGTAGTGCTCACTTACTGACCTCAACTAGGACTGGCAATCACTAAGCACCGTGGTCGTTAAATGAGATGTCACATGGCCACAACTTGTGATTTTACTTCTGTGTTCTCCCAATTAATTCTGCTTGTTGGAGTTGTGAAGTCCATGAATGGTGATCACATGGCTGCAGGATGCTGTGATGGTCATAAATGAAAAGGGCTGAATGGTTGCTAAACAAGGCAGTTGGTAAGTGAGGACTTACCTGTAGCGTGCTTGCTAACAGGAGCCTTTTTTTTTAACCAGAAGAGTTGTGGTTTTAATCATGTGCTTGGAGTTAAAATATCTGATTTTCTCTCAATGTGATCATTTCTGTATGTCTACCAAATCGCTCCAAGATAATTAAATCCACTTTTTTTTTTGCATCCATTGTCCCTGATGAAATCTATATTGTTTCTAACCTTTTCCTATCGGTTTCAGCAGTATCATAAAAGACCAGTGGTTGTGTTTATTTAACATTGGGAGAACAGCAGCCCCAGAATTAGCATAAAAGCAAGCTTATTTGCCACAATGAAAACTTTTGGAAAAAGAGATCTTGATGATGCCTGACTTACTCGCTGGTTCTCTTTGGATTTCATTTTTTTCTTGTGCTTATTATCTACTTTGCTCATTTCCAGTGAATTCTGCTGTCATCTCAGGAACGTTACTCTTTTTTTTCTTCCCCTGTCTCCTTCTTCTTTTCTCCCTCCCAAAGGTTTTAGCGCTGGTCTTTGTTCGAAAGGTCATGGATTTATGCTTTTCAAAGCGGGAACTCAGCTGGCTGGATGACCTCATGCCAGAAAGCAAGAAGAAAACATTAGAGGATGCTATCCAAAAGGCAAAACAAGAAGACGTGAGTAGGCTTAAGCACACATACAGGTAGTCCTCGACTTGCGACCGTTTGTTTAGTGACTGTTCGAAGTTACAACAGCACTGAAAAAAAGTGACTTATGACCATTTTTCACACGTATGACTGTTGCAACATCCCCATGGTCATGTGATAAAAATTCACTTCACAACTGTCTCTCAGCAAAATAAATTTTAGGCCCGTGGTGGCGAACCTATGGCACGCGTGCCACAGGTGGCACGCAGAGCCCTCTCTGTGGGCACGCGCACTGTCGCCCCAGTCCTAGGCCTTCAGCTGGGTTTTATAAAACCTTTTTGCTTTGGGCCTCCGCTACCGTGTGCAAAAAAAAAAAAAGGTTCAATCAATCAGTCAGTTTCAACTTCTCGCAGGGAAAAAAAGATCTCGCAAAGTTGGAATTGATTGATTGAACTTTTTAGTCCCACCCAGTCTGCCGTTACCACCACAGCCACACCCACCCAATGGGCCATGCCCACCCAATTGGCCACACCTACCCAATGGGCCACGCCCACCCGGCACCCGATGATACATAAATGGGTTTTGGGCTGCAGTTTGGGCACTCGGTCTCTAAAAGGTTCGCCATCACTGTTTTAGGCTCAATTGCGATTCTATGTTGAGGACTACCTGTACCTTGTACCAAGATGTGTATGTGTGTGGGTGTGGGTGTGTTGTGTGTGTATGTATGAAATTAAGTGTGCTTCAGCAGAGTTGAAAGGACGAGTCTAGCGATCCCTTTTTAAAGTTTTCCTCTGCTTAGCAGCTAAATGACTTTCCTATCTTTTCTCACTGATCTTTGTCAACATCTTTTATCCCTTTTGGACAAAGTTGAATAAAGTTCGCTGTCTTTACACCAGGGGTCTTCAAACTTGGCTCTTTTGTGGACTTCAACTCCCAGAATTCCTCAGCCAGTGTGCCTGGCTGAGGTATTCTGGGAATTGAAGTCCACAAGTCATAAAAGGGCCAAGTTTGAAGACCCCTGCTTTACACGGTCTGGAATTCTGAACAAAAAAGATACTATTTATTTTTATCCTGCCTTTATTTTCATAAATAGCTCAAGGCAGTGAACATACCTAATGCTCCTTTCTCCTGTTTTCTCCACCACAAACAATACCCCTGGGAGGTGGGCTGGGCTGAGAAAGAGAGAGAGAGAGATTGGCCCAAGGTCACTCAGCTGGCCTAAGACAGAACTAGAACTCACAGTGTCCCGATTTGTAGTCTGGTGCTTTAAGCACTACACCAAACTGGTTCTCCTTAATTTTTCAACATAAATGTGTGGTCCATTCAGTTCTTTACATACATGCAGATAGAATTGGCATGACAATTGCAGGTATTCTCCCTTCCAAGGGTTCATTCACACGTGGCCCTAACCGTAACTTGAATGTACCTTCTTATGTCCTCATGATACTGTCTCCATCTCATCCTCAGCCCATAACTGATGTTTTCCATTTTTTCATGACACAATTGTGGCTATATATGGATTCATTTGCTTTCAGGTTTCTGGACACTGTACTCCATGTCCCTTTTTCCTGTGTGCTGCTGATCTGATGTGACCGCTGGCTTCTGCAGGCAGCTCTCCAGTGCTTTGGGGAGACTAAGTCAGATCTTATCCAGACACCTTACTAACATAATCACCACTATGGTGAAACAGTGCAAGGCTGCTTTCAAGTCTTGCTTCTATGCTCTCATGAATGACCACGAGAGGGAGCATTAGACCTTTCTTTAAAAACAAGATTGGCTTTTTCTCCAGAAATTTCACCAGGGAAAAAACAGTTTTTAGCAGAAAAGTTTGCCTTCTTCTTCAGCTAATAAAAGAGAGTATTTTCTACAGTTTTTAAATTGCTTGTTTTCACATACAGTTTCAGTCCTTTTTTCTTATGTTTCCATGTCTTTTTTCTTATCTGCTGTAGTGTGGTCCCAGACTTTTTCTACAGAGGTTTCTTGTTTCCTGGCTTCTCTGGATATGATTTTTTGCCATCTCCCTCTCTCTCTGTCTCTTTTGGGTGGCAATTGCTGTGGGTATTATGGGCCCTTAGGTCAGGCTGGGCATAACTGTCTGGCTCTGGTGGTAACTTCTAGGAAAGTGATTCATGTCTTGGGCCATCATAGATAGAACGTCACTTCCTCCAGGCCTGGGCTATGTAGGTGCTAAATAAATTGGAACATTTTAATATAGTAATGATGCAATTTAGATAAAATAATATGTTCAGGGCATAATGCAGATCAGGCTACTCTGGTGGAAACCTGTTTCTTTATTGTCGGCAAATGTCATGAAACGTGATAAATTACACTATATAAAATGGTGAAAATGTTATCCAAAGGTAACTGTTATCGATTCGGTCATAGAAAACTTTGGTTGACCTAGGTGCAGATTATTTTATCACAATCTAAACCAAAATTTCTCTGTGTTAAAAAAGGAATCTGAGAAGATGATGGAAGACCACACCTCAGCTTTAATTGAAATGTCTCCAATGACTTCAAATTACTTGGCAGTTCCAGGAAACTCAACAAATGTACCAAAAATTGACATTAGGTAAAGAAAAAAAAATAAGCTAAAAGCAATTATTACATTGTTGTTGTTTGTGCTGTTGTCGCCGCTGGTATTGCTATTTCAATTCTTCCAGTAACCTCTTTGGAAAGATACTGGAATACCCTTTGGCACAGGGGTCTTCAAACTTGGCCCTTTTATGACTTGTGGAATTCTGGGAGTTGAAGTCCACAAGTCATAAAAGGGCCAAGTTTGAAGATCCCTGCTTTGTCACATCATTTGAGTGCCATCAACCACTTTTACAACTGTGCTCATATGCAGACACTCATGGCTCCATCACTGGCATTTTTTTAAGAGTAGCATCTTAAATAGTTTCCAGCTTTATAAATATATACACGGCCTAGTTGAGCTGTGTCCCACTTGTATGGGAAATGATATGGATTGTAGCTGCTGGAATTTCTATTTCCAAAATTGAGTCCTTAAAAAGGACCAAGTTGGGATTCTCCCCCCCCCCCAAGATCTTTAAAGATGTCCCCTTATTATTGTTGCTCAACGTGTAGCACCACCCTGCACCAGTTAACATCAGAATAGCATTCCTGGGGGGGGGGGGCTTCTCCTTCCATTTAAGATTGCCTCAGGTCCTAGTGTCAGCCTCAACTCTGTCCTCTTCTTTTTTGAGGTTTTTAATTATTTAGCTGGAGGAAGGATTTTAAACTCAAAGCTTGCAGCTGTTTTAAAACATTGTGCTGTTAAAGGAACTATTTCTGCAGATTGTTCTAATTCTGATTCTCTTCTCCCCCCCCCCCCCATGAGCAATGCAGCTACTATTATACTTTTTTAAAAAAAAGAAAAATCAAAACTATTTGTTTATTCTGCAGGTGCTCTTTCATGAGAAATTATTGAAGCTGTACTGAAAATAAGTTTCTACAAATAGATCTAACAAAGGATTGAATTTCTCCCACTCTTTCCCAGACACACCTTATTGAAGGAAAAATGAGTCCCTTCATTTACGCCTAGTTGCCTGTTATGTTGTGCTAGAATTTCCAGCGGGTTGTGGGACAAGATATTTTGCTCCTAGATCTATCTATCTATCTATCTATCTATCTATCTATCTATCTATCTATCTATCTATCTATCTATCTATCTATCTATCTATCTATCTATCTATCTATCTATCTATCTATCTATCTATCTATCTATCTATCTATCTATCTATCTATCTATCTATCTATCTATCTATCTATCATCTATCTATTAAATGTATATGACACCCATCTCACTCAAAAAGACTCTTTGGAGTTTGGAGTGCCATCGAAGAAAGTAAGGTTTGTATTGAACTAACTGAACTTTCTATTCCAAAGTGGATACAGGTAGTCCTTGACTTAAAACCATTTGTTTAGTGGCCATTTAAAGTTACAACAGCATGAAAAAAAGTTCTAATGACCATTTTTTTTGCGCTTACTACCACTGCAGCATCCCCATGGTCAAGCAATCAAAATTCAGAGGCTTGGCAACTGGTTCATATTTACGATGGCTGCAGTATCCCAGGGTCACGTGATCACCTTTTGTGACCTTCTGACAAAATCAGTCGGGAAGCCAGATTCACTTAACAGCTATGTTGCTAATTTAACAACTGCAATGATTCTCTTAACAATCGTGGCAAGAAAGGTTGTAAAATGGGGCAAAATTTGCTTAACATCTGTCTCACTTTGCAACAGGAATTTTGGGCTTAATTATGACTGTAAGTCAAGGACTACTTATATCTAATGAGGGTGGTATACAACTAAGAAAAGGATAACAATATCAGAAAAACGCAGGTGCTATTCCTTGCCTCCACTCCCCCATAGAGGGATATGTATGAACTGTATTTGTTCATTGACAGTCACTTTTAATATTTAAAAATTCTGGCATTCCACACTTCTGGCTTTTTAATTAGTATAGTCATGGCTTTGTTCACATAATCAGGGAAAAGGACAATTTTTCTAATCATAAAATATAATTCAGTGTTTTGAAAGAAACTGAATTATATGTGTTGTATTTGGAAATAGTCCGTGATTAATTCCTATCTCATTTAAGCCAGGGGAATCAACTCTTAAATATGAAGTTCTCTTAATGAAAAATGTCATTGTAGGCCTGATCCCGCAGATATTAACATCTCAGAAGAAATGCCTAAAACAACTGTGTGGAAGACTCTCACCATGAACACAGAAAAACTCTGAAGTTAAAAGGAATAGGTATGGAAATTTTCTATAGGACAGTCTCAAATCACTACATGAAATCTTCAAGAAATGATAATGTCACCTAGTTTGATAAGGAAACATCTGCAAGAAAACCACTAAGCTCAAAGAGCACCAAGGGCACTATAGTCTTCAAGGAAGATTATATAAATGGGGTAGTTTTAAAAATGGCATGCTGAAAATTGTTATCCACACTTCTCCAAATACTGTAGCTTTCCTATATCTATTACTGTGAACTGAATATAGTCAATGTATGCCCACAAAATCACCATACCATCTGTGTAGCATGGCAAGTCAACAGTTGTATTATATATAGTGTATAGATAGAGGAAGACCAGTCATTTGACTAATGATACAAACTTCTGGTCCAGAAGCAGATGTTTGCAAACTATTTCTGTCCATTTTTTTCTTTTGACAACCCTTGCATCGGGGTGGAGTCGGGGCGACTGAACAGAGCTCGAGCATTTACTGACTGGGTGCCCTTCCTGACACCTATGTAGAGTTCACAACAGACAATTACTCACTGTGCCCAGAGAGAGAAATATCTGCCACTACTTAGGATCGAACTCACAGCCTTCTGATTGTGAGCGTTCCATTTCTAGACTACTGTGCCACTTTAGACTGTTTGTATATGCCAAGGATATAATTGGACAACCATGGTTATTATTTGCTGTTTCATTTGCTTACAAATTGGGGTGGGGAAAAATAAAAGATCCGGGAAAATGTCTTTAGGGTATCCAGGACTAGTATCTCTAATGGCAATTTTCGATTTACAGCTTGGCCATTTGGGACTTGGCTTGGGACAAAGAGCTTGCAATCCATGAAGATGACTCAGGGAAGAGCCAAGATGTGCAGGCGAAGGAAAGAAAATACTTTTGCAATGGAAAAGGCGCAGACTAACTAGCTGCCCTGATACTTCCTTCATACAAGTAACTGGGTTCATATTAAAGCCATTGAGAAGTGATTTGATTATCCTTTGTGTGCTTCAGTGGGCATTCTAATTATCTTTTGACCAGCAAGGTAATGAAAGTCTAGTAGTGTTAAAGACTCTCTTGTGTACGCACACACATGTGCTGTATTTGCTGTATTACAATTTCTTAGTAGTAGAGAGATTGCTGCCACTTTTTTTTTTTTTTGCCTTCCGGTGTGTTTTCAACAATTTCCACTTTGAATGTACAGCAACATTATGCCACAACTATTTTGAGTTTCTGTTTGGTTTTGGTTTATTGGGTGCTACTTAGAGATGTGGGTGTTGTTTGCAAAATCCAATAATAAAATGTAGCTGAGTTACCACACAAGCAATTGATAAAAGGTAACCCAATATTACAAATAAGTGGGAGAAATGTCTCTATGTTTCCCCCCATTTTTATTTCATAATCACGCTGCTTAAATTCTTTTTTGGTTCCTTGTTTATTTGGCAGCCAATCTTGTGAAGAGATTTTAAGGAAATGTGTATGTTGCTTTGTTAATGTGATTTCATATTTAGGTGAATTCAGCCAAGCCATTGATCTCAGCAGTGAAAAGGGGAGGAAAAGGTGATTAATAGAAGAGTTGGTCAATGTCACTGTTTGCACTATTTTGATGATTACTAGTTGCCAAGGTAATGTGTGGGCAAAAATAAAATAGATATTGGACCTCAAGGTGTGTACAAACTAAGAGGTAGTGTAGTATGCTTAAGTGAAATGCAAACATCTATTATCTCTCTTCATCCATGTGATAAAATATATATCTGGCCTTGGGAATAGGAAGGGATGAATGAACTGTAAAGGGTGGTCATTCACAAAATATTATCCAGATGTGAGAAATAAGGAAACATGAGAAAGAAACTCAAAATAACGCACATATACAAACTAATTTTGCTCGTTATAAGATGTAGTACAAAGCAGCTCTGACAGTTTTCAAGATTCTGTTCTTCTTCTCTAGAATAATAAAGATAATTTCAAGTGGTCCTCAGTCTCATTTCCCAAAAAATTCTAGTTATAATGACATAAGACAAATTATTTGGCAAAAGTGATTTCTCCCTTTCCACTCAGCCTGCTTGGTTGACAGGAAGAAGGGGAGAGACAGAAGGAGAGAGAAGACATCAAGAAGATAAAAACAAGAGATCAGGGTTGGAGAGAAAATGGATGACTTTAATCCCACAGAGACCTTGCTTCTTATCCCATCCACTAGCATCATGTGGACTCCATAGTTTAATCTCCCTCGAAATATGACTGTGGACAGAAAAAGAGATTGTTCATTCCTACCCTATAGTCCATTCTAAACCATTGTTTTTTCTTTCCTTGTTGTTGTTGGTGATAGAATATTTAATCTCATGTTTCTAGCACTCAAGACAGCTTACAAAAAGAAGGACCAAAATGATAGAGACGAAAGCACACTTTGCATACAGTCCTAAGAAAACTGCTTTAAAGTAGCCCCACTGAACCCCTGTTGTTTAAGAGTTCACTGTGTTTTGGAGTGTGGTCATCATGTTGAAATGGGGATTTATGTTTTTGGAGAATAAGATAAATATTTTGCAGACTTTTTTAAAAGGACAGATGCATATCTATTTTTTTACCATACAACAAATTGTACGCACTGTAGTACAATCCCATTGAAGGCAATGCACAAAGTGTTAATGCGGATATTCTCTGCGTTAAAACATTTTAACCTGATGTGTTAAAGTTCAGTTCCCAAAATTCTTATCCAGTATCCTGGCATGTCACAATGTTAAGGAAGATTGCCCACACATAGTCGCTCGGGAGCAAGATAGTTAGATTCAGTATATCATTTCTGAGAAAGTTAAGCTAAAACGCATTGTAAATATTGGACAGTTAAGTATGCAGCAAAAAGTTTACTTTCTTTATGCATTTTAGCTCCAATAATTAAAATCTAAAGTGAAAAAAGCTGCATCGATGAGCAATGTGATTGGCAATGAAACTTTCCCCCCCACATTTCCTCTAATAGCATAAATTGCTGCCTTTGTTAGGAACTGGGAGGTGCCATTTCCTGCAGAGAACTCTTAGATGATCCACTTTGGTATGCAGTCTTGATGCAGCAAAATGACTCTTCATTGTGTCTTTTGTGATGCAGTGAGGCTAGCAAGGATGTGAAATCAAAGTTATATACACTTACATCCCAGGCTTCCATGTGGACTGGTATTTTTGGAAACCAAGCTGGCTCTGTGTTCCTTGTACTCTGTACTGTAGAAGTGTGGCCAAGTCATCTTGTAAGCTCATCTCTTTGGTAGTTCATCTTTTAGGCTGCTTCAGTATGGGAAATTTCAGATTTCAAATTCTTACAATGTCACTACCAAATATAGAAAAGAATCAAGCAATTGGTTCTTGCTGATTGACGTGAGACAACTTAACATTATGACACGGGTTTCCAATCTTTGAAGCCAGTAGGCATGTTTTATCTTCAGAAAGCATGTTATGGGTAAAATTCATAAAATGGTCCATATACACGTGTGGTTATTCACATGATGACCACTGCATGGAAATGACAAACTCTTCCGTAAAAAATCTGCATCACAAAACAAATTTTGAGGGTTTTTAAATAAAAGCATTTAAATCGTGTTACATATTAAAATAAAGATAATAATTAAAACAGTACTGATTCTCCTGCTTACCTAATCATAATTATAAAGAATAATAAAATAATGGCAATTTGAACAAAATTAAGTGAGAACTAAACAAATTTAAAACTTCAGGGGATGAATAACCTTGGGTTATGCAGGTATGATGACTGACGCTGCATGCCATCTGCAAGTTTCCCATAAATTAGTTGCAGGTAGTTCTCGATTTATAACCATTCGTTTAATGACTGTTTGAAGTTACAACGGCACTGAAAAAAGTGACTTATGACCATTTTTCACACTTACAACTGTTGCAGCATCCCTGTGATCACACAATCAAAATTCAGGTGTTTGGCAACTGGTTCACATTTATGACGGTTGCATTATCCCAGGATCGTATGCTTATCTTTTGTGACCTTCTGACAAGCAAAGTCAGTGGGGAAGCCAGATTGATTTAACAACCATGTTACTAACTTAACAACTGCAGTGATTAGCAACTGTGGCAAGAAAGGTCATAAAATGGGGCAGAAGGCACTTAACAACTGTCTTGCTTAGCAACAGAAATTTTGAGCTCAACTGCAGTCGTAAGTCAAGGACTATTTGTATATATGAAGAGACAGTATTTTTCAAACGATCATTCCAGTATCTTTCAGTAAGACCTTCAGTTTTTTTGATGGATTTCATTGCTGAAAAAAGGAAGTCACAGAAATTTGAGCTTTGCAGCAGTGTCTCTCATCACCACCCAATTCTAAAACTCTTCATGAGTTTAATTTAGGTGGTGGTTTGTATTAGTATGAATTTTCATAGAGCAGTGGGAGAGAAGCAGTGCTAAATATAAAGGCAACAAATTACAAATGAACATACATTATTTTATTCTGCCTAACTTAATATAAAATAAAAATTATGACCGATTTATGAATGAAACCCATTTCATTATCAGATGCAGTATATTCAACCTGATAAAACAGTTTCAGTCATTGGATGATTTGATGGATAATTTGAAAAAGAACCCAGTAGTATTTAATCAGTTGGGAAGGAAAAGCATCTTTCAAAAGGTTTATTGATCTGAGAAGACAACTCTACCACACATCTCCTAGACTCAGGTCTGGGTCTTAGTTGTGGCAATGTATTTTATTTAATAATCGTAAAAGAAAATGCTCAGCTTTGTGTCTAAAAGTTCTGAAAGACTCTTTGGATAAGTTGGTAGAACCTGAGTAGGAAATAGCAGAGCAATACAGGTAGTCCTCACATATAAACCACTCATTCAGCAATCATTCGAAGCTAGAACAACACTGAAAAAGGATACTTCCAACTGGTCCTTGAAGTAGCAGCCATTGCAGTATCCCTACAGTCATGTGATTATGATTCAGGCACTTGGCAACCGGCAAACATTTATGATGATTGCATATCTGATGGTCACATTCTTGTCATTTATAACCTTCACAGCAGGCTTCAATGGGGAAGCCATTAGGAAGTGGCAACTCATGATATGATGTCATGTTTAATGATCCACAGTGCATCTCTTAATCACCACTAAATTGAGCACCGTCACATGACATTTACTTTACATCTGATAGCAATAGAGTTGCCAATCCCAACTGCAGTTGGTAAACGAGGACCACTTGTATTAGGGGCTAAGAGGAGAAGGCAGAAAACAGCATCATGATAGAGTTCTGCAAGGTTATAGCTAAGGCAGAAAATACATTAATGTGTGGATTGTGGCAATTATTGGTTATTTATAGAGTACTGTTATATTAGTTGGTCAAATAAAACACCAACCACCTCGGT
This sequence comes from Protobothrops mucrosquamatus, assembly GCF_001527695.2. Lineage (NCBI taxonomy): Eukaryota > Metazoa > Chordata > Lepidosauria > Squamata > Viperidae > Protobothrops > Protobothrops mucrosquamatus. The sequence continues at coordinate 44,287 of NW_015387471.1, read as the reverse complement.
TAACACAAGGCTAGTTTCATATCACAGAGCTAGTTTAGTATAATAGATAAAGTATTAGGCTAGAAACCAGGAATCTGAATTCTAGTCCTGCCTAAGGCAGAAGCCAGCTGGGTGATTTTGGGCCAGTCATTTTCTCTCAGCCCTAGGAAGGAGGCATTGGCAAACCATTTCTGAAAAACCTTGCCAAGAAAATTGCAGGGACCTGTCCAGGTGGTTTCAGATAGGATTGAATGGAAGAAAAAGACTCATTCCTAACAATCTGTTCTGGAATAATATTGAAAGGTGCCACAGATTGATCTGTACTTGGATCATTCTGAATTAAAGCATACTGTAAACCTCAAGACTGGAAAAGGTCCCCAGTATTGAGAAATAAGCCTATTGTATCTTTCACTGACATAATCTAGAGAAGATGCCCAATATCTATTGAGGAATAAAATATTTTTGGAAAAACAGGGGAATAAATATTTGTTTTGTAAATAGCATCCAGATAGATAGTTTTTCAATTCAGAGGGTTGACATCCATTTGGAGTAGCGAGAGGAAGGAGGCTAAACTTCTGAACAGGACAGGACAGGGAAGACAACAGATTGCAAGGTGGAAAATTTACCTTTGTTGCCTCTGAATGCCTAATAGTTTCCATGACCACAGCATAGTTTTTTTTTAAAAAAAAATATTCCAATCTTCTGCAGAGTGGACCAGAAAAATACAAATAAAGACTAGCTGGAGGTAGTAAATCCATATCATTCATTGGGGGCTAAGGGACTGTAGACTTTGTTCCGGTTTCTTCCAGAACATTCATGAGGTCTGCTCTTCATCCATTTTAGATTAATCTCCCACAAACTGGAAATCCTAAAATGATGGAACTGCAATTCCAACAGACAGGGGGGTAAATAGGGAAAGATGATAACACACTCTGGGTTCAGTTGTTCAAGCATGTTGGCTATTTTTGAAAATTATGAAGAATTTCATAATCTTAACTGAAGAAGGAGGGGAATCCAAGAAAAGGTGCTGGCACATTTTTCTAGTGTTTTTTCTTCCTCCTAAGACAACTACATGTAGAAATAGAGAAACTATTTTCTTTTTAGATATAAAAGAAAACAATATTTATTTTGTTGTAAGAAATGTAATTTTAAAAAAACCCACCCCATATTGTAAATAAATGTAATAATGGGGAGATGGACTCTTACTGGTTCTGTAGAAACCGAAATACATTTGCTAAAATTTTGCTCAAAATTGAGTTATCTAAATAAGTATAGTTTTGTTGTTTTATGGTTAAAAAATCACTGATTCTGCCTCATACTTTGTGTCTGTACAAACTCTGTCAGTAATGATAATACTCTGATGATTGAGAATTGTACCCATTGCTGAACTATATGTGAAACTTCAATATTAAAATATTATTCTAAATGTACTCTTTGTCATGTTATTTTCAGAAGACAGTGTTTCCGTTGAAACAGGTTTTAAAATTTTATAGTGCTTTCCCATTTTCTGATTTTTAAAAATTATTTTACTTGAATACTCAACATATTTTTAAGATACTTAATTTTTTTAATCTGTGTGCATGCCATGAATAAAGGAAGTCTTCAATGACCAAATAATGAGCTGATATGGAGAATATCACTCTTTGCTTTAATTGTTCTCTGATTGGTGCATGTCATCTTTTTTTTAATTGTTTAAAAGTCTCCTATGAACTGGGCTTCCTGCCTACTCAATGTTTTCATTCTGAAGGAAAACAGACCAATAAGTGCGTATGGATGGGTCATGTATATCAACATTCCCTAGTTAATATTTGGAGGAGGAGGAGGAGGAGGAGGAGGAAGAAATTGCACACATATATTGGGATCCAGAAATGAGTGTGAAATCTGTGTAAGAAAATGAGAAAGAGGAAACAATACATGGTAGTAGTTTGCTACAGATAGCCAAACCAGGCAAAAGGACTGGATGATGCCTTCCCAGACAAGACTATAATAAGGTATGTTTAATATGACATTTATTGTAGATATATTTAGCAACAAGGGAAAGAAGTATCTGTAATTCACTGAGTTGGAAACAACAGAAAACGAGCATCAGAATATCAGCAAAAGTTCTCATTGCTGGATGTGCAGATGGGAACGTCCAATTCCTATATTATCCTTTTAATTGTACCTGTAAAAGAGACAGAGTGATCAGGAAAACGCTGAGATGTTCCATAGAAATCACTTTGAACTACTGAGTACATTTTAGAAAAAGTACAATAATGATGAGAAATTATTATTCATTTGGCTTGATCAAAGCCATTTGGATCACTGTTTCTCCCTGTAATTATAGAATTGATGATTTAGGAGATTTGAGCAATTTCTCTGCATAGAAAGACTGGGACAATTATATCAGCCCTACACGTAGCTTTTGATTAATAACAACAATTGGGACTGGAATTGTTGTTGCTAAGCAATGCGGTCATAAAGTATGATGTCACGTGACTGCACTGCTTACGGCAGCTTTTGCAGACCAGGTTGCCATCTTTAAGCAAGAACTGTGCGGGTCATTAAGTTAGTAATGTGACCATGATCTGACCGGCTTCTCCACTGTTGGGAAGCTGGCAGGGACTGTTGGAAATTGGGTCCATGCAACTGCAGCTCATTACAACATTGTAATTGCATCCCAGATACCAAGCACTCAGATCACGATCAGATGACCAGGGGAATGGATGGAACTTTGAGGACTTGTCGTAAGTAACACTCATTCAGTCCCATCACAAATTTGATCACTGAATGAATGGAGGGAAGTTGAGGACTACTTGTATGAGATAGACCAGGCTAAGAAATGGACACCCTGCCGACCTAATTCCACCCCTCCCCTTTATTAGAACAGCTATTAAGAGCAGAATCTTGCAACTACTCTGGCCTCATTTATTCTATCTTAATGAGAATGGGGGGGGGGGGCTATCTAGAGCATTTTTGTCCTGGGCTCACATTTTATTCATCTGATTCTTGTTAATAGCGGTTCTTCCTTCTGTCCTTCAAGGCTGAAACATTTAGCTTTTTATCTGTCTTCATTCCCAGGTAAGGGAAGATATATTAGAAGACAAATCATGCATAGTACAGGTAGTCCTTGACACAACCATAATGGAGCCTGCCCATTATGGTCTCAAGTCATGACAGTCATTAAGTGAGACGGCCATTTGATTGCCTCGCTTAATGAACCCATCCCTACTCTCCCTGATGCAGTTGTTAAATCGATCATGGGGTGGCTTACAGGTGGGGAAGCCCTGGGTGGCGTAGCACAAGCCTGCAGGGACCTGGTGAGGAGGGAGAAAGTAGGCCCAAAGCCTGCGGGCAGTGGTGGGATTCAAATATGTGAGCAACCGGTTCTCTGTGTGGATGCCGCTTCCAGAAGTCAATTCTGGGCCTGGGCAACAAAAAATTAGCTACCGGTTCTGCCAAACTGGTGCGAACCGGCTGGATCTCACCACTGCCTGCAGGGGACCTGGTTGGGCAGGATGGGGCAAAAGATACAGTAGGTGGGAGAGGCTGTTGCAGCGTCTCTGTAGTCGGTCATAAGGCCAGATAACCATAAATGAATGGCTGCTAAGCAACCAGCCATAAATTGAGGACTACCCATATGGAAGTGCACTTTAGAAAGATCCAGAAAGGTTCATACACTTCTTGTATTTTTTCTGATTTATTTTCCCAAAGGAGGTGAAGGTGGCCACAGCTGATCTCCTGCCTCCATTTCCTTCTCACAACCATCCTATGAAGGAAGTGTGGATGGAAGTGTTTAACTAGCTTTGGCTACTAGCATTCAGTGAGCTTCAAAGCTAGGCAAGGAATTCAGCTGAGGACTTCCCAATCTTAGTCCATTGTTCCAAACTTGCACTTCTATCTTTTCCCAGAAAGAGAGAGGCCTTCAGATAGAACAGTGTTTTTCAACCTCAGCAGCTTTAAGGTGTGTGGACTTCAACCCCCCAAACTCCCAGAATTCTGAGGTTGAGAAACACACATAGAAATGTGAACCTAAGCATCAAGATGCAGTATCATATTTTACCTAATGTAGCCTTACCTCAACCAGAAAGAGCCAGGTGGATAGCCTAAGAAAATGGGTTTTTCTTTAATGAACCGCTTTGTAGAACTGTAAAAAGAATGAGGCAAAGGTTATGAGAGCCACAAAAATGTTGTGATCTTAAGCAGGTCTACTCTGAAGTAAGCCACACGGCATTCAGTGGAACTTAATTCCAGGTGGAAATCCAGAGAATTGCCTGCTGAAAGTGCTACATCTACTCTGAATAGCCAAAATAGAAAGGCTGATTCGCGGTGATACATATCGTCCTCAAAAAGATATTCAGAATATTATATATTGAAGAGCTGTCAGGAGGTCAGTATTCATTTTTGAGACTGGCTTCCTTAATGGGAAGGTTTATCTAGACAAGAGACTATTAAAAGATAAACAGTCTTCTGTCTTTTAGATATAGGTTTTTTTCTATCTATTCTGTCATTTGCAGAATAAGCTATGGATATTTATGGATGTCGACCTTGCAAAGCAGACTAGAGAGGAAATATGGCCATAATACAATAATTCTACATTATTGTAATGTTATATTAATAATAGCTCATATTATTATATTAATAGAATCTTGCAAGTCTGAAAGTATATTCTCCCCCCACCACACACACAAACACACATCCCCTTTACTGCTAAAGATACTAGGGAGAGTTCCACATTCCTTTTGCAGGCTCTTTATATCTGACCTTTTCTTATCCTGTGTCTTTTTGCCCAGTCTTCCAAAGTCATTCCCACATACCTTTACACTGCATCACATGTGGGGGGGGGATAGCTTGTTTGTATAGATTTGCATATATAAGCCCACACACATTATACCCACATATGTCCTCCTTTTGGGTTATGCATTTGTGTCTTGTTTGTGGTTTTCCTGAGATATTAGGATTAATCAAATCAATCCTGGGGAAATTGGAGACTAGTCTATGAACAAATCAACCTTTGATTAAAGGCATTGATTTGATTTTGGGGCTTTTGTTCCTCAAATCTGATGATCTTGTGAGGTGCTTGCCTGCAGCTCCCATTATTTTACACAAGAATTGGGAAGGCTTGGCAAGTATGATGTAGTCTGTACTCTTGCATGCTGCATACACAGATAAAAACAGTGTAGTGAGCAAGAGGAGAAAAGGTGAGAAGGGAATTAGATTGTATTTAAAAGTGACCTGCATCTACAGTACAAATACAATCTAACAAACATCTAACTTAACAAAGATAAGGATTCCAATGAACCAGTTACAGTGAGGAAAAGCTTTTTTATATGGCTATTAAACAACAGGTGGTCAGAAATCATAATTTTACCACAAACCATCCATTGACCAATCATTAGAATTGATCATCATCTATAAAATTCAATCATCATCTGCTTAAACACAAGAGATGATTTTCAAGAATCATTTTGCTTTGGACTCTTTATAATATTCCTTAGACACATCAGTCTTTATTTTGAAACGCATGGTGATTTAAAGGACATCCCTCACTACCTTTTGTATTGCCCAATTTAACTCCGCTGAATGTTCTTAGATATATTTGAATGTATTTAGAATCACTTCTACCAAAAAAATAAAACCAAATTCTTATTTAAAAACCTAGAAGATGGTTGTCCCATGGAGGCTGGCAGTTTTGTTCAAGCTGCAGCTGATTGTCATACATAGCTCTTTCATAGAGTCATTAAATATAATTAATTTTATCTAGGCTAATTACTCTCTTGACTCAGCCCTCAAGGTCTACCTGTCCTTCTCCTACAGTTCAACATTTTCTACCTGTAACGTTTGGCATTGATGAGCCAATGCACAAAATCTCTGGCCTTCATGTTGTCCAAATGTTCAGTAAAATCGCTGGTAAAAGTCCCTTCAGAATGGCGTTTGATGTCAGAAGTAAAGCTGTGGGCACTTTTCATGTTGTAAGACTGCTGCCACCTGAGTGAAAGCCAAGGATGAGTTGCATTAGGCATTCTCCCCCCAAAAACAATACTTTTATTGCTTGCAATTGTACACCAATGACACATTTCTAATACTAGCGAAGCCACTGTCATGATTGGACACCTCTGTTCTAGTCTCAGAGCATGTGATGATAATTTTTTGTACATAGAATAAAACCACAAAGTAATATGATATAACTGATAAGCCAGCAATGACACTGATATAGTTTGAAATTGTCAATGGGTGTCATAGTGTCTGCAGTACTCTTGATTGTGCCCAGCAAGGACATTCACAGGGTGGATATGTGTGTCAAAAGGTAAAGGTGATCAAAGCCCTGCCTCTTTTTTATGTGTGCTACACACCCCTTGAAACACCATGGTGCCCACTGACTACCAACAGCAAAATAATATATTTTGAAAATTTTAAAAAATGGCTGAATTTGCTGTGCTTGCCAATTCTAATAAGATCTCACTAGCTATCATGGCTGTGGTTTCCTAGTTTTTTCATTGCCATGATTTTTCCAGTTTTAGTTCTGAATTTTGGGGTTGTGTTCCCTTGGACAGAAATGGTGTGCAGTTGGGGGATTTTTCTAGACCAGTGGTTCTCAACCTGTGGGTCGGGACCCCATTTGGGGTCGATCGACCATTTCATGGGGGTCGCCAAGCAAGGCTGTCCGCCATTTTTTTTTGTCTGCCATTTTTTTTGTCCGCCATTTTTCCCCCTTTTCCAGCGGGTGCCTTACCTCCCTTGGGCTGGGCCAGCTGGTGGTCGGCCTGCTCCGTCTCTGCCGCTTGCCAGCTACGCCTCGGCCGGCGCAGGGGGCGGAACCACACATGCACGGCGCTCCCGGGCAGGGAAAGTCCTCGACTTATGACCGGTTGGGTAGTCCTCGACTTATGACCGGTTTAGTCCTCGACTTACGACCAATTTAGTCCTCAACTTACGACCGGTTTAGTCCTCGACTTACGATCGGTTGGGGTCGCGGCATTAAAAAGGTTGAGAACCACTGTTCTAGACTTTCAACTTGCCCTTGAGGTGGATGCGGTGGGAAGGTCATAATTCGGATTCATCTATTACACTAATTGCAACTCTTCCTGAACCAGGAATGCCTCCTTATTGTTACTCAGTGGACTATTCCAATATGCCCTGCATGGAGCTGCTCCTGAACACCACTCAGAAGCTGCACTTGGTCCAGAATGTGACGATGCAGATAGTGATGAGTATGCCTTGGTAGTCTTATGTAACACAGCTGCTTTGAGGAAAATGGAACCCAGGAAATATGTCTTCTCTATCTCAGCATCTAATCCCTGGAATCATATCTCTCCAGAGGTTTGTATACTCCCAACCATGCAAACCTTTAAATGGGCCTTGAAGACCTGTTTTTCCCCAGAATCTGGGGAAAAGGTAGGTAGAGTGTGTGTGTCCCCCTAAGTGATATGGTGTCCATGGATTGGTGTATGCTTTTTTCCTTGCATTAAGTGCTGTATTTAACTTGCACATCACCTAGAGCAGTGGTTCTCAACCTTTTTAATGCCGCGACCCCAACCAGTCGTAAGTCGAGGACTACCAAACCGGTCGTAAGTCGAGGACTTTCCCTGCCCGGGAGCGCTGCACATGCGTGGTTCCGCCCCCTGCGCTGGCCGAGGCGTAGCTGGCAAGCGGCAGAGACGGAGCAGGCTGACCACCAGCTGGCCCAGCCCAAGGGAGGTAAGGCACCCGCCGGAAAAGGGAAAAAAAATGGCGGACAAAAAAATGGCGGACAAAAAAAATGGTGGACAGCCTTGCTTGGCGACCCCCGTGAAATGGTCGATCAACCCCAAATGGGGTCCCGACCCACAGGTTGAGAACACTGACCTAGAGTCCTCAACTGAGTAGTCTTATAAATCTGGTAAATTAGACAAACAAACCCTTTAATTTAGAATTTTTCACTGAGCATTTTTTTTAAATATTTGTCTTCTTCCATCAAGTTATCTGAAATTACCCTATGATTCAACTCTCCTTCAAAGGTGTCATTGGTCTGTGACAAGACCCAAACTACCATTTCTTTGGATATGCTGATTGGAATTGCTCAGAGATACAGTCAACACAACTGAAACAGACCAGTCAGTTATTAATAGAGTTTGAATAAGTTGGTTTTCAAAAAGGGGAAGTGATTGGCTGTCTTCTATCTTCTATTGGCTTTTCTACCTTCCTCTTTAAAGCTTTCTATATTTAATACAGTATATCAATTGAAACAGAGACTAACAAGAGGATTATATCACATCATCTCAACCAGATTACAATATACCGATGAAAACAATCCCATGCAATATATTTACATAAAATGAATGATAAGGAACAAGACAACAATAGAATTAGTTATAAAAAGAGAATGAAGTTGAACTCTACAGTTGGTTTGTGAAGAAGGATTATTAATGTGTCCCTAAAAGTATGCTTTTATTTATATTTGTCCAATTGTCACATTGCAACACTCCTGTTCATCCTTCTGTTAGTACATAGGATCTCCTTTTATTAAATTATTAAAACATTGTTAACATTTAATTGCCTTATATTTTATTGATCACAATGCAAAAGTTGTACATCTATTTCTACTAGTTTACAAAATCGATTCTTGAAAAAGCTTCTGAACTTGCCTTCCTTGGAGTCTCATGGCACACATTTGGGCAAGTATGAAGCTAACTCTATATCTGAAATTGTTCTCCAACATAAAATCCCTGAAAGTTCTGACTTATATGTCTGTAATAGGACCCTGGTTTTGATTGTACTTGCTACCCTTTCAACCTTTCCCTTCCGTTCTCATCATAATTTTTGGCAGTCTCTTATACTTTCACCTTTTCCTTCACTCCTTGTCCCATCCTATCTACTGCAGGGTATCCCATTGACCTTCCTTCCACTCCCTTCTCTCCTCTGTGCCTTCCTCAAATTTTGTTTTATCCAAATTTAGGTTGCAGAAGATTTCTGTAGGAAGTTGGCAAACGTTGAGCCTTCTGCAATTCTTCCCTCTCCCCATACACCCCCAACTGAAATCAAATATATTAAAAAAATTTCATACCTAGACTCATCCGTTGAATCCTTCAGGATCATTTGCCAGCTAACAGGGAGTAAAGCTACAATGACTGTGGCAGAAATACAGATCCACCATGTTTTCTTCATCAGATCTTCTGAAGCAAGGCAAACAAAAGCATGAAAAAGAATTGGACCACACTTTTAACTTTCCTACCAGTTTAGGACTGGATGCTCATAGGAAAACACAGTTCGAGCTTTTTATTATCCCAGAGATGAGTTGGAATTGTTCTTGCAAGCATTGAGTTTACAATCCCAGTTTTGTATACTCAAGTTTTTCAAGGTTATGCAGAAGAATCCAAAATAGATAAACTAAAGTAGTTGGTCAGAAGTTGATTCGTGTTTGCATTATTTAGAGGAATTGGCAATTTCTAACACAGGAAGAACAATAATAAAGTTCATCCTCCACAAAGAACGAAGGTGATCAGTTAAGATGGGAATCATTGCCCAGTGTACTCACATCTCCATTTTGCTCTTCTTTTACTATTTTTTTTTAAATCTGTGACTGCAAAAGACACTGAAGCAGATTTGGCCACTGTCTTCTAAACACAGAGAGCTTTGAATTAGGTTAAAAAACTTGTGAACAAAACCTGGATTTTTTTTCCAAATGGTTCCATTTAATATATGATTGTTTTTCTGTAAAATGATTGTATTACTGTAATTCCCTTGATTGCTTCGGAAAAGAGGCACCCAATCTAATAAGCTGCGTATCAATATAACATGAGAAATGCCTTTCTCATATCACTGAAACAGATAGAACATCTCTCCGGCTCCTCATGCTTAGTAAGACTATTATTCACAAATCTGCTTTTAAACAGAATTAAGCAATGCAGAGGATTTCTAGTTAAACTGATAAATACAATGACATCTCAGCAATAGCTCATGTTTCTTACATTATTCCATCTAAGACAACCTCTCAGGACCTCAACGGACAACAAACAACATTCTTTCATTCTTGATTTAGTAGAAAACTAGAATATGGTGGGAATAAGAGATTCTCCAACCTTGTTTGAAAAATAGATTTTGTTTTGACAACGATAATGCATACTTTCATGCTACAGATAGTACGGAATGGGATGTGATGAAGCAAATCGTGCTTACCTTCTAAAAGATGAAAGTTTCTCCTGTGTTCCTTTTCTTTGTATGAGCTGTTTTGTGGCTTAATGCTATTCTTACCAGTGCTTTTAAGCTTGTTAGTAGAATGTTAAGGGATGACAGGTAGGTCATTAGTGTTCCAAATTTTAGTTGGATAGGTCAGTTATGAATCATTCCTGGATGTCTCCTTGCTTTCTTCTTCTTCTACTTTATTAGTGGTTCCACACAGAAGATGAAGCCAACCAACTCCTTCAAAATGTCTTGTGCAATTGATGGAGAAAGAACGTCATGTGTTTTGTCCCATACAACATTATGTATTGTCCTATTAAAAAAAATCCACCATTTTTCAGATATTAACTGAGCATAGGAAAAATATAGGCCTCTCTTACACATATATTTGGGATTTGTATTAAAAAGCAACAGTTAGACAATTGGGCTCCACCATTTGTTCATATTCACCCTGTGCTATATTAATCTATATACTCTTATCAACAATAAAAGGGGCCATCCATATACATTTGATGAAATAACTTCTAATCCATAAAACCTTATGTTGTAAGGACTGGGCTGATATTGTTACAATAACATGAAAAATATTTTCATCTGAATTATTTTCCCTCCATGTATCCTTTATATTTTCTGGAAAAAAAGTACCAACTGATGTTCCGGTTAATGAGGCATAGGTTCTCCTCCTACTTCTCCGAATGGAGGCTCCATCCATCATTTTTTTTGGCCCCAAATATCTTCATGCAACCACAGACAACGAGCCAAGATTTTGAAAAAAAATCTTCTGTAATCTCCTGAGGTTGCTGAAGTCTTGTGACATTTCAACAAAGGTGGCCCAAATCTTGTAGAATTTCATGAGGAAGAATGTGGAATTGTTGTAAGATGTTGTGCAAGGATACTAAAATAGTCTGAGCTCTATCTGAAAGTGTCCTGTGTTTGAAGGATCATGCCCTGCAAATCTGGTTGAAAGACGCAGGAAGAAAAGTACTTAAAACCTGAATGGCATTTTTTCCTTTGCTTCCTGTCCAGTTTGATTGGACATTGCCATATGGATATTACCAGTCATGATCTTATAATATGGATAAGTCTTCTCATTCTGAATGCATTTGATGTTCATGATATTCACTCCAGACTTTTCTCCTCCACTGAGTTTGTTTTAGTATCATTTAAAAAGTATCTGTTGGAGAACAAGAGACTCCTACTAATTAGGCACCTTCTGGGATACACGTAAACTGACCTTCACAAATACAGATTCATTAGTGCGACCTTTGATGAACTGAACTTTCTATTAAGCTAATATTTTAGTGCATCATTGGGTGCCTCTGTTATGATTGCTGTCAAATTAAGCTGCAGTGTGATAACTTGGTTCTTGCAGATGTTAGGCATAATAGATATTAGAAGCTAATAAGTAATTCTGGACTATACTTTTTTCAAAGTAGAAATATGGAGAAGAGAATATTAGAAGCTAATAGGCAATTCTGTATTGACTATACTTTTTTCAAAATAGAAATATGGAGAAGAGACAGGGATATTCTACTCCCAGCTAGGGATCAGTGAATCACTAAACTTTTGACTGTACATGTAAATAATAAATATTCATCTTACACCCTCCCCCAACCCTGCTGCCATGCAGAAGCAGATTAAAATCTTCTGGAAGATTTTTTTTCCAATTAGTTTTGAAAGGTCTTTGGGAATTGTTTACACACCATTCCAGTTTTAAATTAATGCTGAATTTTGTTTTTATAATTTGTATTAATTATATTTTTATTTGAACCTTGGACATGTATTTTTAGCTGTTAAAGTTAATGATTGCAGTGGTCTAAAGACCAATAAATTAATATAGAAAAAGTACAATAACATCCCAAACTGGTGCTTTCAAAAATATATACAAGTGTCTATGTCTGTGTTTGTTTGCAGGAACTCCATTCTTGCAGAGCTTGTTTATATTCTGCTAAATTAAAAAGTACAAATGCTCTCACCAAATCTGCACCAAATAGAATCTAGGACAGGATTCTTTCTCTTTATCCCTGTGGATTTTTTACATGCATTCATTTATTGCTGCCAAAATGATGACAGAGAAACAGGAAATAAACTACACAAAGATATAATACACACATTGTCAAAGAAAAAATACCATAGTGTTTTCTAAGTGAAAAAATGCAACAAAAGAAAAATGATACGTATTTTAACTGTTAAAATAATTACAATTCTATATATTGTTATCTAATGCAATTATTATTCAAGCACATATTTATATTAATGTATTTGTATTAACTAACATTTTATTATCCTGTTGTTTTTTCTATAAGTGAGTCTGATATTTCATTATATTGGTCCATACAAAGTCTAACATCTATAGGCAACATTCTGATAGGTGGCGTGCAATCCGATCTTCAGTCCATTGAGTGAAAGGTGTCATTGCTTCTTGATCTTCTGGGTAAGGTCCAGTTTAGTCTTTATCCCCATATTGATTGAGCAGGGGGCTTGAGCAGGGGGCTGGACTAGAAGACCTTCAAGGTCCCTTCCAGCTCTATTCTATTCTATTCTATTCTATTCTATTCTATTCTATTCTATTCTATTCTATTCTATTCTGTACTCTACTTCTATTCTATTCTATTCTATTCTATTCTATTCTATTCTATTCTATTCTATTCTATTCTATTCTATTCTATTCTATTCCATTCCATTCCATTCCATTCCATTCCATTCTATTCTGCATGCAGTGATCTTGATTTCAGTTCCAGAGCTTTCCAGTTTTAAGAGGTTGCAGATGATGAGGAATCACATCGTATGCTGAAGAACGTGATCAAGATTTCTTAGCTTGGAAGCTCCTCTAGATACAGATACTTCATTTCCCATGTTTCTTAGACAATATGACCAAAGCTGAGAATGCTGGGAATTGAAGCACATTCATCTGGACAATACCAAGGTTGAGTAATGTTGGTTGGGAGAGTTGCTGCAATAGATCAATGAACTAGTGTTGGGTTTACTACGTTAAAACAGGACATGGACAATAAAAGGGAAGGAATTTAGATTAGGGAGGGACAAACTATAGGGATAACAGTGTTGCAAAATCATTAAAAAATTTAAAAGCCAAGGATCCTTCTTAAACTGCTGTCTTGTGTTTCTGTAGTAGACTATGTCACTTGAGCACAATGTACATACACTAGAAAAATGGCAGCATGCGCTACAGTCATATGGGCTAGGTGTTCAAATTAAGTCCACTTCCTACATTGCAGCTTTGCATCCTTCCCTTCTGAACCTATCACAGGTTCTTTTATGTATAACCAGGTTAGTGGGCTTCAACACTCCAATGTAGCCAACACAATCCCACCTGGTCTCTAGGCCACACAGCCACAAGTACGTAAAGGCTAGTACACACAACTTACTCTATCCCTCTTCCCTTTATTCTACCACAACTTATGTTCTTCCACATCTTCTCTTTGCGAGCCCTGTTTCTGGAGAACAGTATCAATAAAGTAAATTAACCTTAGGCTGCTTCAGGTCCCAAACAAATACAAACCACCTTCCCTCTGACTCCCCCTCCAGTCCCTGCTCAGATTTATAGACACCAGTTGCTGGGCTGGCTAGGGAGAGAGGTGTTAAAGGGACAGCACACCCACAGCCCAGGTGCTGGCCATTTTGCAGGAACTATGTCCTCTCACAGAACCATTCCAATTCACAGCATACTAAAAAGCAGAGACATCACACTGCCAACAAAAGTACGTATAGTCAAGGCCATGGTTTTCCCAGTTGCAATGTATGGCTGTGAAAGTTGGACCATAAGAAGGGCTGAGCACCAAAGAATTGAGGCCTTTGAACTATGGTGCTGGAGAAGACTCCTGCGAGTCCCCTGGACTGCAAGGTGATCAAACCGGTTAGTCCTAGAGGAGATCAACCCTGACTGCTCTTTAGAAGACCAGATCCTGAAGTTGAAACTCAAATACTTTGGCCATCTAATGAGAAGGAAGGACTCACTGGAGAAGGGCCCAATGCTGGGAAAGATTGAGGGCAATAAAAGAAGGGGATGACAGAGAATGAGGTGGCTGGATGGAGTCACTAAAGCCGTAGGCGTGAGCTTAAATGGACTCCAGAAGATGGTAGAGGACAGGAAGGCCTGGAGGAACGTTGTCCATGGGGTCACGATGGGTCGGACACGACTTCGCAACTAACAACAACAACAAAATAAAGGATACAATGAGGAAAAGATTAAATGTGCATCTCCGCTGAGGAAGATGTGACATCTGTCTCAATAGTCCAAAGGTTCAAAGAAATCATCAGCGTTTCTCAGCTAAAGCAAGCAGCCTAAACAGTTTTTTTGTATAACGGGTGGTCCTCAACTTATAACCCCCCCCCCCGGGACCAGCATTTCTGTTCCTAAGCAAGGTGGTTATTAATGTGGCCAATTTTACGATGTTTTTGCCAGACCTGTTAAGCAAATTAATGCAGTGGTTTAGCGAATCCTGTAGTTATTATGTGATTCTAGCTTCCCCATTGACTTTGCTTGTCAGAAGTCTGCTGAAAAGGTAGCAGATGGTGATCACTTGATTCTGGGATACTGCAACTGTCATAAATACATGCTGATTGCCAAACGCCCAAATTTTGATTATGTGACTCTGGGGATACTGTCATGCTTGTAAGTGTGAGAGTCACTTTTTTCAATTCCACTATAACTTCAAATGGTTCCTAAAGGAATGGTTGTAAGACCTGCCTACTAGTAGAGGAACTGACAGCTTTCTTTCCCCACAAGGTGTCTCTCCAAACCAACAGTAGACTAGACCTCTGAAGCTAGGCAGAAAAAGTAAACATAAATATGAAAGTCTGTATATTAGCTGAAGCCATCTCTCATTTTATAAATCCTTGCTGGGTGGTTATGACACAGACTGAAGTTACTAGGGTGTGGGGGAGGGAAAGGTGGGGAATGACATGATTTTTTTTTTTAAAAATTAATATACTTTTTATTCTGTGTTTGCTTGTTAGATTGATAGTCTCTCAAATATCCTACCCGGCCAGGTTTTTCTTTTCTTTTTGCTTTTTCTCCATGTCTTCGTTGTTGTTCCTTGGTGGAAAGGTAGGATCAACATTCTAGCAAGACAGAAAGGCAGCCTATATTTTTTTTTTTAAAAAAAACCAGAAGATAGAAACTCCTCCCCAGCCCCAGTAAAGTATGTTCTGCTTTTGTAGAACATACTTAGATAGCTGGATGAAATCTTTTAAGAAATAATTAGATAACCCAATAAGGAAGGGAAGGGGCTGGCTGGATTCTGGAATTCCTCCCAACTTAAGAACATCTGTGTCCTGGGTCACATCACCAGGAAAGGGGGAGGACTGAGAAGGGGGAACTGGACATGGCATCAATCTGACTCACCGATGTCCTACCATGTAATGGGGGAAGGACCTTAGGGAGAAGAGCCATAACCAAGGGAAAGGTTGGAGAAGAGGCAGCTTAGCTCACACATCAAATGTGGATGTGGCAAAAATTTCAGAAGTGAATCTCCATATTTTCTTTGTCCGTAAAGGCATGGTGGGAGAGAAAAGTACTTCCAGAGTTGCAAGATCCTGTTAATATAACCTTACAATAAAGTAGAAATAGTCTATCCAGGTGGACTACCTCGCTAAGCTGATATCAGCCCCCTCTCTCATATGATTCATTGGGTGATATTTTTTTCTTCTTCTGGATTTGTTGTTCCTTTGCCACCTTTAGTTTGATCTAGTCCATTTTCAAGCTTCATCTTTCTTTGGCCCGTGTCTCCTCTTACACCAAATCTGGTCTTATTCTGTTTTCCAAGAGTGCTACTGACAGATAAGCAGATAGTAAATCAGTCTCTTGAGCCCCTATATAATTGCTTTCTAACATACTGTTTTGCTGGCAAGAATAAAAACTGAGACTAGGAGTATAAAATAACCTTTAATTAAAAGCTTCTTCAAGACTTTTTTTTGCTGTGTTCATTTTTCAGCCAGTGCTATTTCCAATATTTTTAAATACTGTTCAGCCAAATGAAAGCTACTTCCATGTTCTGCTGCAGCAAATCTGGCAACTAACAACAAAATGTGGATTAGCTTCTTGTGTTCATCCTGTTATCATTCTTGAAGAAAACAGAAACTAGACTAATTTATTATAAATGTAATTTTTTTCCCAATTTACAGTTTGCTCTCCGGGTGTTTTGGGCTCTATATAAACAGGGATCAGGTTGCATCTAACCCTGCAATCTACAAATTGCCTAATCCTGTAATAGA
The DNA here is from genome assembly GCF_001527695.2 of Protobothrops mucrosquamatus. NCBI lineage: Eukaryota > Metazoa > Chordata > Lepidosauria > Squamata > Viperidae > Protobothrops > Protobothrops mucrosquamatus. The sequence goes on along the minus strand of NW_015387471.1, from coordinate 27,937 downwards.
TCATTTCTGTTTTCAATGGATGGATTGTTCTCTTAGTTATGGTAAATGGCATCAGCCATTCAGAACTATTTTTCTGATGTTGCCCCTTGGAGAGGGAAGGACACTAACCAATTCTGTCATATCCTTCTCTACAGTAACCAATCCTGTCATGTCAGGTAGCACTTTCCTGGTCTTACGTGATGGAGTAATCAATAGTTTCAGTGAAGCCTGAGGCTACTTGGCACTTATTAACTGGGAGTGGAAGATTGGCTGGAGGAAGATGGGAATGCCTAAGGCCATAAAGTAAGCAAGTGGTTGGGATGGAGGCAGGAGAATATGCAACCCACAGAGGATATAAGGTATGCAGAGAAGGCAGAATCATATGGCTTCTCTTTTGTGAAGTAGAGTGCATTGAAGAATGAATTAGGGGAAAGAACTGGCTTGCTCATTTGATTGATTCTGTGGGAAGCCTACAGATTGACAAATGGGGGAGCACAGTAAAATCTTGAACCCCTCCAGCTTTCCTGGTGCTGCTTCCTCTTCCCTTTTGTATTCTGCCTCATGGGGCCCCATCTCTATCCATCAGTGTTCCCCTAATCTCACCCCTGAGACCACAGTCATGTGAATTTTTCATATCTGAGTCAGAATAAGGCCACCTTGGCTCTCTTTGAGGAGGCCTTTCATTTGTTAACAGCCTGTGCCTTTCCTTGGCATTCAAATAACTTGATGTATATTCAGGATTAAACGTCTTAGTCCATAAACCAGTTTGGTTAGTTGATTAATCTATCTGTCCTTTGTTTCACTGTGCTTGATTGTGGTATTTCCTGGTATCAAAGTACAGTGAAAAATGTGGAAAAAAACCCTGGCAGGAATAGCCAACACTCCAGAAGTAGGCTCAAAATACAGAAAGATCTTGACAGACTTGAACGTTGGGCGCTATCTAACAAAATGAAATTCAATGTGGTGAAAAAGTAAGGTTCTACATTTAGGCAAGAAAAACCAAATGCACAGGTATAGTATAGGTGGTTCCTGGCTCAATAGTAGTAACTGTGAGAGGGATATTGGAGTCCTAGTGGACAATCACTTAAATACGAGTGAGCAGTGTGCTGCAGCTGCCAAAAAAGCCGACACAGTGCTAGGCTGCATTAATAGAGGGATAGAATCAAGATCATGTAACGTGTTGATACCACTTTATAACACCTTAGTAAGGCCGCACTTGGAATACTGCATCCAGTTTTGGTCACTATGATGTGAAAAAGAAGTTGAGACTCTAGAAAGAGTACAGGGAAGAGCAACAAAGATGATTAGGGGACTGGAGGCTAAAACATATAAGGAACGATTGCTAGAATTGGGTATGTCTAGTTTAATGAAGAGAAGGACTAGGGGTGACATGATAGTAGTCTTCCAATATCTCAGGGGTTGTCACAAAGAAGAGGGAGCCAAGCTATTCTCCAAAGCACCTGAAGGCAGGACAAGAAGCAAGGAATGGAAACTAATCAAAGAGAGAAGCAACCTAGAACTAAGGAGAAATTTCCTGACAGAACAATTAATCAGTGGAACAGCCTGTCTCCAGAAGTTGTGAATGCTCCAACACTGGAAGTTTTTAAGAAGAGATGGGAGAACCATTTGTCTGAAATGATATATGGTTTCCTACCTGAGCAGGGGGTTGGATTAGAAGACCTCAAGGTCCCTTCCAACTCTATTATTCTATATTCTAAACAAACTCTGAGATGAATTCCTGCAAGCCTTATAGCTGGGATATTGGGTATGGATTTGTAACATTAAAACAGCTTTCCTCAACCTTGGAATCATCAGATGCTGTTATAGGCTAATTCCCATTTTTAATAGCTAATATGGATAATGACAATGACTATGCAGTTGTAAGCCCAACAGTATACAAGAATCATGGTGGGAAAGGGTTGTTTTAAAAGTTTTGGGGCAGTGAAACTAGACTGGGTGCCCAATCAGTTGACTTGCCCATCCTTTCCTTCTACCTCTTCTGTCAAAAAAAAAAAGTTTAACTGTATCCTTCAGAACTAGGAAGGAATCCATGATCTATACGTATTGTATGTGGTATTGTGGGCCAGGAAAGTCAAAGACAACACCCAAAAAGGGACAGGGTTTCTCTCCTGCTTATCTTTTAGCTCCTGGCTCTGCAGAACAATTCCCAACATAAACAAGAATAAGAAGAATCCTACTGGGCCAAACTAAATGTCCACCTATCACTGCACATCAAATAAAAAAAATAGATACTTCCCTTTTCTCTTGCAACACACCTAGAGATATACTATACACTGTACAACAATTACAGTGGATGTTCCATAAAAATCTGGGCTTGGCTTATCTTCATGCCTATCCTTTATATAAATTTATCTACACTTTTTTCTGATGAAATAACAACAACAAGGCTGGAAACCATCTCTACAATCTGTTATGGAAGAGAAATCCAAAAGTAAATAATGCATCATTTGATTGTTTCCTATTGTGGTTATAAAACTACTCCTGCCAATCAATTAATCAATCAATTGTACAAGCTTTTCAGCCACAATAGGCTCTCTAAACAGAACTAAAATTGCACATAGTGTGATTTAATTAGGTGTGCCTCTATGTAAATGTGTGCGGGTACACAATATGGATTCCACATTTTTTCCCTCCAAAAGGACAGTTAGCTAGTTTGTCCTCAGTTACCTTAGATTGAAAAGTTTCACCCTCGGCTCCTAAACAGCTAAAAATTGAGAGCTGGAGATGAATTCAGGTGACTTATTATTTATTTAGCATATGGAGTGAGTTAACTCCACACCAGAAAGAAAGCCAAGGGTATCCCGCAGCGTCATCCGGGGCCTTCTCCCTCCATCAAAGTGATCTCACAAATGGGTGTCAGATCTGGGAAGGTCCAGTGCCAACAGGGTTCTGACCGTCCGCACGAAATGCTGGCTCATCTTCCCACTGAACTGGAACCTATTTATCTACTCACATATAACATGCTTTCAAATTGCTAGGTGAGCCAAACTGAGGCGAGTGTTGGGAGCTCACCCCACCACGCAGTGCTAGGACTTGAACCGCTGGAGCAAAGATCACCTCCAGCATCATTAAGCCACTGAGCCACCATGCTTCTGATTCAGGTGACTGGAAAAATAGGAAAATAGACTTCTTTTTTTTTAAATATTGTTAAAGGCCAATATGAGCAATTTATGAAAGTGGTAAATTCTCTGGCATTGCAACTTTTTATCTATTTGTTAGGCAAAGCTTTCTCCTACTAACTTCAGATAATAAGTCACCTTCTGTCAGAGGAATGAAATTCTTTTTTGGACTAAGGCTTGCCAACATACCGCAAAAGTGTCCTGGTGATCCAGGCAATCCTCACTTTGATTTGAATTAATTTAATTTTAATGAAAATCAAAATTCAATGAATAGAGGTGTAGTTTATATTATTATGCAACATGTCTCTTCTGGCAGATGAAAAATGACTGCCAATCACTTTGGGAGTGCTCAGGAGAGCATTCCCATGGGTTTTGGGTGGGGTACAGTTTATGCATGCCTACTTTATATGATTAGGCTGTTGGTCCACCTAGGGCAGGCCTTCCACGGTTTCAAAAAGATCTCTGTGGCACTTCTCCTAGCTAAATGTATGAGAAGAATTTCTCAGTGTGATATAGAAATCCCGGAGTCTGAATCTGACAGCAAGTTTAAGGAACAGAACAAAGAGCTTACAGTTGGCTACACATCACATCAGGCCCATCTCTCATACCAGCTAATGCCTCTTAATCCTCTGTGATTAAATGATATGGCTTTTCTTCTGACATATCTTGGGGATCTATTTCTGCGGTACACGAAGTAAGAATAACAACAGGAGTAAATGTCACATTAGCCCCCCCTCCTCCCAGATGGAAGGAGAGACATACCAATCTGAACTGTAAAGTAAGTTCTTGTCCAAGTGGAGATTTCACAATTTTTATGACTCCAGAGTCTGATATGATTAAGCTATGTGATTAAACAGGAGAAATTTCCCTATTTTCACACAACTGACCCATTCAATATGAGGATGTCCGGATTGCAGTTAAAGTAAATACCAATAAAGCATGCTTTTGAATTAGTCTGTAGGCTACATGGTAGCTTAATCTCTGGCAGAATTAAGTTGTCGGGATTCAGTGATAGCTTTGAAAAAGTTTGCTTTGAAGCTTAGCATTAATGAGATGTTCCCTTCTGACCTGTCTTAACAGTCCTTTGGATTTATTACTAAAGGTGGATCAAAGCTGAAAGCAAATATTGGATTGTAGATTCATTCTGCTTATTTCTGATCATGAAGTGCAGGGCTGGGAATGTGACATGTGGCAACAAATATAGCTAATAAGGTAGAAGACCAAGAGTAATGCATGATATTATATAACACAACAATTTCTAGGGTGAGGCAATACAGTGGAAGGGAAATTCAATATGGAGCTACTGATTTATATTGTTAATGCATACTTGGCATCATATTGCAACCTGCTTTTAAGTAGGGTGTTTTAGCAATGCATAACATTTTTCATTCTTGAAACCATCAACAAATGATATAGACTAGAACGGCATCTCACAAACTAGAGCAAAAATCATTTATATTGCATACTTCATCAACAACAGAATATTATTAACAATTTCATATTATTGTCAATTTCAAGATCTTTATAAAAACAGATAAACGACATCAAGGACCAACAGTTGTAATTTCTGAATAAATTAAGGAATAAACTTATTCCAGGCTGTTGGTCCTTGATGTCATTTATTTATTTTTATGAAGTTTTGAAATGAAATTGACAAAAATGTAGGGAACAGTTGGAAAAATCTAGTGGCATTAAAAAAATCTAGTAGTGGCATTAGAAGATGAGAATCTCATATATCTTTAAAGAAAAAAAATCTGAGCAATTTCAGTTGAGCTCTAATTTATCCACCGACTCTGCCCTATACAATTTACTTTGATTGTCCACAGCACCTCAAGTTATAGACAGAAGTGATTTATATGATTGGGGTTTTTTTTGTTGGGAACTTGGATTGCAAAGCATTTCTGGTGAAATCAGTGATTTCTGATAAGGACCATAAGCAGGAAAGATTTTCAGGCATTGTTTAAAAAGAGATGATAGTTTTATGCCGAGAGGCCTGGCAAGGCTCTTCCATGAGATGGGACTCAGCAGTATCCAAAGAGGAAGAGAGAATAGAGTGAGATAGGTAAATACAAAAATATCAATAGAACACAAGGAGGTTGAACGGGCTGGAATGACCTAGAAATAGACAACTATATTTGACAAGTTGCAGAAATAGTACTATAAAATAAATAAATGAAATGAAAGTAGAAAAGTAGAAACAGGAAAAAAAAACCCAAGAAAGGTCCAAAAGAGCTGGAGATGAGAGAAGCAACTCTGAAATATATTATAGCCATTGAAGCAAAATAAAATAAGAGAGTTATTTTCTTTTTTTTTTTGGAACGATGTTAATTTTGACTATTGGGGGCGGCATGAAGAGCAGTTCTGCCTACAGATATCAAACTGACTAATTTCAGCTTCAGTTTCTCATATTTTTGATCATAAATATATTAGGTACATATTGTTGTATTTTGTGGAAAGAAAGAAAGAAAGAAAGAAAGAAAGAAAGAAAGAAAGAAAGAAAGAAAGAAAGAAAGAAAGAAAGAAAGAAAGCTCCCCTCCAATTTCTGAGTTTCATGGGGAAATAATTTTCTGTATCCACAAGCCTCTAATACATGTTTTTATTTTGGCTTATTTTAGTTTTTTTTAATTATTTTAATGCAGTGTTATATTAAGCTGCCCATAATCCAGTAAAATAATAGCAACACTGTGGCAAAAGAAAGCAAAGATAGTAGCAATAGTAATAGGCGGCTTGGTTGCAAAGCCAAAACATTTGCAGCATCACCCGAACACCATGGGCATTGACAAAACCAGCACCAGTCAATTGCAAAAGGCAGCTTTCCTTGGAACAGCTTACATCTGATGTTAATGATACCTTTAACACCATCAAACAACGAGTTCCCTTTAGTAGTTAATTCTCCCCTTTTTCCTGCAACTGGAAAAAGCCTGGTTAAGATGGAGAGAGAAGTTGGTTTTCCTTCTCTGGCCAAGAAGGTGGCAAGAAGGGGAGCAATGGGAGAGGGGCAAAGTCTCTTCTACAACCTCTGGCTTTGCAAGTGAAGACTGATGAATGTCTTGGGAATAAGAAGATAGAATCATAAGGCTGGAAGGGACCTTGGAGGTCTTCTAATCCAACCCCTTGCTC